>NW_021166683.1:12500-15000 GCF_004354835.1 Perca flavescens
AAGTCCTGATTATTTACATGGAGTCTGGTGGAGATATGCTGCCTCTATACACGCTAAAAGTCCTGATTATTTACATGGAGTCTGGTGGAGATATGCTGGCTCTATACACACTAAAAGTCCTGATTATTTACATGGAGTCTGGTGGAGATATGCTGGCTCTATACACGCTAAAAGTCCAGATTATTTACATGGAGTCTGGTGGAAATATGCTGGCTCTATACACGCTAAAAGTCCTGATTATTTACATGGAGTCTGGTGGAAATATGCTGGCTCTATACACGCTAAAAGTCCTGATTATTTACATGGAGTCTGGTGGCTTTGGGTTTCATAACACACGTGTGTGTGTGTGTGTGTGTTACCTGGTGGAGCGGCTCAGGAGTCCTTTGGTCAGGCTGCTCTTCTCCAGCAGCTGAGTGTCTGAGAACAGAGAAACAACTCATCTTTGCTTTATGGATATTTGACAGTTCTTCAATATTTAAACTTTTCTCAATTTTTCCTGAAAATATTGTGACCTTGCAAAAAAAAAAAAAATTCCATTTTTGTTGCGTTTTTTTCTGCATATTTTTTCTATGTTTATTTCCAAAGCTCTTTCTGCACGAGTACGTCTGAAGCTTTCGACAGCCAGAGCTTCTTCCTCGGGAGTGCGTGTAAAGGGAGCTGGGAGAGAGAGGGGAAATCCTGAGTCCTGTTGGACCGAGACGAGACCGAGACTTGTTAAGAGTGGTTATATTTCACAGTGATGAGTAATCAGCATCAGACGGAGACACAGAGGAAGTGGAACAACATGTGGTCGATAGAGACCACAGTGTCTCCGCTAATAGTCTCAGGAAGGAACTTGTTTTGGTGGAACATGTGTACGTTCAAAAGTTGTTTTAGTCGTGACTTTTTTTTTTTTACATAAAATATTCTGACTTTTTTTTTACATAAAATTTTCAGACTTTTTTAACAAAGAATATTCCGAATATTTTACATAAAATATTCTGACTTTTTTACATTAAATTTTTTTTTTTTTTTTTTTTTTACATTGAATATTCTGACTTTATTTTAAATATTCTGACTTTTTATATAAAATATTCTGACTTTTTTTACATTAAATATTCTGATTCTTTTACATATATTCTGATTTATTAACATTAAATATTCAGACTTTTTATATAACATTCAGACTTTATATGAAATATTCAGACTTTTTTATATGAAATATTCTGACTTTTTGTACATTAAATATTCTGAATTTTTACATTAAATATTCAGACTTTTTTACATTAAATATTCAGACACCAGGTAGGATTTCTCTGAACCAAACTCCTTTAAAAAAAACAACTCTTTTAAGCATTGTGTTTATCAAACTGTTAAATTGCAAACCAAATTTCAAATGTTGCTTGGTTCAACTACGTTGAATTAAATCTCTCTTTACCTGATTGGTTGTTGACTGTTTTTGGGAGTTTTGCCAGGTATGAAACAGAAAGGATTGCTCTAAAGTCATTCTAGGTATTGTGGTTAGCCAGCTGTTAAATTGACAGATTTCTAAATGGAGTTTGGTTCAACTTTCCAGATGTTCTGTCCCCAGTAACCTGACTTCCCCAGTCAGCTGTCATACATCTCAACCAGCCCTTCTGTAATGGTTTTATAGACAGATGAAAGTGGGAAGGATTTTTCCGAACCAAACTCCATTTAAAAAAAACTCTTTTAAGCAGTGTGGTTAGCAGACGGTTACACTGAAAACTGATTTTTGAATTTTTTCAACTTTAGATAAAATCCTTCTTTGCAGGAGTTGTTGTTGTCGACAATCATTTTTGGTGTTTTGCCAAGTATGAACCAGGAAGGAATTCTCTTAATACTTTCTGTAAGCACTGTGGTTAGCAAACTGTTAAATCGACAGATATTTCAATGGGGTTTGGTCGGCAGTAACCGGACATGACTTTCGCTGTCTAAACCAGCCCTTCTGTAATGGTTTTAAACCTATTTAAGAAGTGTACTTGTCTGTCGTACAGAAGCGGATCAGGTCCTGGAACTTGGCGTGCTGGCTCAGGTCTCGGTGCTTCAGCTGCCCGACGATGTGTCTCCTCCAGCGGGTCTCCGAGGCGGACCTGCCGCCGCCGCGACCCGGAGCCCCGACCCGGGCGCAGCGCTGCGACCCTCCCGCTGAATCTGTCATGACGGTGCTGGTGGCCTAGAAGGGATACAGCAACGGCCGGAAGCTACGCAAAATCTCGGCTGATATAATATTTTAATACTTTCACCCAGGAAACGCTGGAGTGTTTTAACCCAAGCCACTATCTGTTTTTCCAAACTTAACTAGTCGTTTTGGTGTCTAAACGTAACTCTCGCGGCCGTAGCTGTATCCCCTCTCTAGCTTCAACCGTGTTGCTGTCAGAGCAGCCATGAAGTCCGCAGCGCGGGCCGCTTCTCGGTGCCGTTTCCCCGCTGACAGACGCTCGCAGACCGGCCTGCTGTCACACGAAGCTCCGTGGTGAAGCTCCGGGTCTTCCAGCCGCCG
>NW_021166683.1:25000-35000 GCF_004354835.1 Perca flavescens
AGGGAAGCGCGTCGGAGCTTCTTCGGTAAAAACTTACAAAAAAGTTGAACAAACCGACAAATACATCGAGAAAAACTGAAAATTGTAAAAACTGAAAGTTGTAAAAACTGAAAATTGTAAAAACTGAAAGTTGTAGAAATTGAAAGACGTAAAAACTGAAAGTTGTAAAAACTGAAAGTTGTAAAAACTGAAAGTTGTAGAAATTGAAAGACGTAAAAACTGAAAGATGTAAAAACTGAAAGATGTAAAAACTGAAAGATGTAAAAACTGAAAGATGTAAAAACTGAAAGACGTAAAACTGACCCCTGGCCACACGGGGGCAGTGAAGGTCAGGGGGCCTCGACGGACCAGACCCGGGCAGCAGACGCTGGCTCTGGGGACGTGGAACGTCACCACCTCTGTGGGGGAAGGAGCCAGAACTGGTGCGGGAGGTGGAGCGCTACCCGGTTAGATCTGGTGGGGCTTACCTCACGCACAGTCTCGGTTCTGGAACCATACTCCTGGATAGGGGTTGGACTCTTTTCTTCTCCGGAGTTGCCCAGGGTGTGAGGCGCCCGGGCGGGTGTGGGGATACTCACAAGCCCCCGGCTGAGCGCCGCTGTGTTGGAGTTTACCCGGTGGACGAGAGGGTCGCCTCCCCACGCCTGCGGGTTGGGGGAAAACTCTGACTGTCGTTTGTGCATATGCACCAAACAGGAGTTCGGAGTATTCGGCCTTCTTGGAGACCTTGACTGGAGTCCTGCATGGGCGCCAGTGGGGGACTCCATTGTTCTGCTGGGGACTTCAACGCACACGTGGGCAATGATGGAGACACCTGAGAGGCGTGATTGGGAGGAACGGCCTCCTGATCTAAACCAGAGTGGTTGTTTGTTGTTGGACTTCTGTGCTAGTCATGGATTGTCTATAACGAACACCATGTTCGAACATAGGGATGCTCATAAGTGTACCTGGTACCAGAGCACCCTAGGTCAAGGTCAATGATCGATTTTATAATCGTTTCATCTGATCTGAGGCCGTATGTTTTGGACACTCGGGTGAAGAGAGGGGCAGAGCTGTCAACCGATCACCATCTGGTGGTGAGTTGGGTCAGGGGTGGGGAAGACTCTGGACAGACCTGGTAAGCCCAAACGTGTAGTGCGGGTAAATTGGGAACGTCTGGAGGAGGCCCCTGTCCGACAGACTTTCAACTCACACCTCCGGCGGAGCTTTTCGTGCATCCCTGTGGAGGCTGGGGGCATTGAACCCAGTGGACAATGTTCAAAGTTTCCATTGCTGAAGCTGCAGCGAGGAGCTGTGGTCTTAGGGTCTTAGGTGCCTCAAGAGGCGGTAACCCACTAACACCGTGGTGGACACCGGTGGTCAGGGAAGCCGTCCGACTGAAGAAGGAGTCCTTCCGGGATATGTTATCCCGGAGGACTCGGAGGCAGTTGCAGGGTACCAAAGGGCCCGAAGGGCTGCAGCCTCTGCCGTGAAAGAGGCAAAGCAGCGGGTGTGGGAGAAGTTTGAGAAGACATGGAGAAGGACTTTCGGTCTGCACCAAAGTGCTTCTGGAAAACTGTTCGCCACCTCAGGAGGGAGGCGGGGAACCATCCAAGCTGTGTACAGTAAGGATGGGACACTGTTGACCTCAACTGAGGAGGTAATAGGGCGGTGGAAGGAGTACTTTGAGGAACTCCTGAATCTGACTAATACGCCCTCTATGTTAGAGGCAGAGCTGGAGGATAATGGGGGATTGTCGCCGATTTCCCAGGCGGAAGTCACTGATGTAGTCAAACAACTACACAGTGGCAAAGCCCCGGGATTGATGAGATCCGTCCAGAAATGCTCAAGGCTCTGGGTGTGGAGGGGCTGTCCTGGTTGACACGCCTTTTCAACATTGCGTGGAAGTCTGGGACGGTGCCAAAGGAGTGGCAGACTGGGGTGGTGGTTCCCTTTTAAAAAGGGGGACCAGAGGGTGTGTGCCAATTATAGGGGTATCACACTTCTCAGCCTCCCTGGTAAAGTCTACTCCAAGGTGCTGGAAAGGAGGGGTCGGCCGATAGTCGAACGCCGGGTTGAGGAGGAACAATGCGGATTCCGTCCTGGTCGTGGAACAACGGACCAGATCTTCACTCGCAAGGATCCTGGAGGGAGCCTGGGAGTATGCCCAACCGGTCTACATGTGTTTTGTGGATTTGGAGAAGGCGTATGACCGGGTTCCCCGGGAGATACTGTGGGAGGTGCTGCGGTAGTATGCGGTGAGGGGGTCTCTACTCAGGGCCATCCAATCTCTGTATGACCAAAGTGAGAGCTGTGTCCGGGTTCTCGGTAGTAAGTCGGACTCGTTTCAGGTGAGGGTTGGCCTCCGCCAGGGCTGCGCTTTGTCACCAATCCTGTTTGTAATATTTATGGACAGGATATCGAGGCGTAGTCGGGTGGGGAGGGTTGCAGTTTGGTGGGCTGGGGATCTCATCGCTGCTCTTTGCAGATGATGTGGTCCTGATGGCATCATCGGCCTGCGACCTTCAGCACTCACTGGATCGGTTCGCAACAGAGTGTGAAGCGGTTGGGATGAGGATCAGCACCTCTAAATCTGAGGCCATGGTTCTCAGCAGGAAACCGATGGAATGCCTTCTCCAGGTAGGGAATGAGTCCTTACCCCAAGTGAAGGAGTTCAAGTACCTTGGGGTTGTGTTCGCGAGTGAGGGACAATGGAGCGGGAGATTGGTCGGAGAATCGGGCGCAGCGGGTGCGGTATTGCATTCAATCTATCGCACCGTTAGACGAAAAGAGAGCTGAGCCAGAAGGCAAAGCTCTCGATCTACCGGTCAGTTTTCGTTCCTACCCTCACCTATGGTCATGAAGGCTGGGTCATGACCGAAAGAACGAGATCCAGGGTACAAGCGGCTGAAATGGGTTTCCTCAGGAGGGTGGCTGGCGTCTCCCTTAGAGATAGGGTGAGAAGCTCAGTCATCCGTGAGGAGCTCGGAGTAGAGCCGCTGCTCCTTTGCGTCGAAAGGAGCCAGTTGAGGTAGTTCGGGCATCTGGTAAGGATGCCCCCTGGGCGCCTCCCTAGGGAGGTGTTCCAGGCTCGTCCAGCTGGGAGGAGGCCTCGGGGAAGACCCAGGACTAGGTGGAGGGATTATATCTCCAACCTGGCCTGGGAACGCCTCGGGATCCCCCAGTCGGAGCTGGTTAATGTTGCTCGGGAAAGGGAAGTTTGGGGTGAAAAGTTGTAAAAACTGAAAGTTGTAAAAACTGAAAGTTGTAAAAACTGAAAGATGTAGAAACTGAAAGATGTAGAAACTGAAAGATGTAGAAACTGAAAGATGTAGAAACTGAAAGATGTAGAAACTGAAAGTGGTAAAAACTGAAAGTGGTAAAAACTGAAAGTTGTAAAAACTGAAAGTTGTAAAAACTGAAAGTTGTAAAAACTGAAAGTTGTAAAAACTGAAAGTTGTAAAAACTGAAAGACGTAAAAACGGAAAGACGTAAAAACGGAAAGATGTAAAAACGGAAAGACGTAAAACGCGGAAAAATGAAAAACGAGAAACTGAAAGATGTAGAAACTGAAAGATGTAGAAACTGAAAGTTGTAGAAACTGAAAGTTGTAAAAACTGAAAGTGGTAAAAACTGAAAGTGGTAAAAACTGAAAGACGTAGAAACTGAAAGATGTAGAAACTGAAAGATGTAGAAACTGAAAGACGTAGAAACTGAAAGTGGTAAAAACTGAAAGATGTAGAAACTGAAAGTTGTAAAAACTGAAAGACGTAGAAACTGAAAGACGTAGAAACTGAAAGATGTAAAAACTGAAAGATGTAAAAACTGAAAGACGTAGAAACTGAAAGATGTAGAAACTGAAAGATGTAAAAACTGAAAGACGTAGAAACTGAAAGTTTACAGCTGAGATCATTCCTGCGAGTCATCAGAAACACACCGAGAGAGAAACTGCTGACTCACCAACGCTGCTGCTGCTGCTGCTGTCGTCCTTCGGCGTGGACTCGGTGGAGGAAACCTCGACGCCAGAGCTCACCTGAAAACACATGATTAGTCACCAGCTGTCTTCAGACACACAGCCAATCAGAGCAGAGTGGTGACACGGTCAGGGTCAGTCACACAGCCAATCAGAGACAGACAGACAGACAGACAGACAGACACAGAGAGATACACACACACACACACACACACAGAGAGATATATACACACACACACACACACACACACACACACACACACACACACACACACACACACACAGATATATACACACACACACACAGAAATATACACACACACACAGAGATATGCACAGACACACACACAGAGAAATATACACACACAGAGAGATATACACAGACACACAGAGATATACACACACACACACACACACACACATACACACACACACACACACACACACACACACACACACAGAGACAGACACACACACTCTCTCTCAGGTGTTCGTACCGATGTGTTGCTGCTTTCCTCCAAGATCCTGGTCGGCATGGAGACAGGAGGCGGAGCTCTGCTCGGCCACGCCCTAAACACACACACACACACACACACACACACACACACACACACTGTTATGCAGGAAATCCTCACAGGTCGGACTCCAACCCTGGACATTAACCTCTCAGTGTATGTGCGCCTTCTCCACCACTGAGCCAACCCGGCCACCATGTTTTACTCTGATGTGCCATTCTCGCTCTAACTTACGCTACTCTCGTAAAGGGGGTCCACCGCGGTAAGCTAACCACTACACCGTCACCGCTGCTCCGCTAACGCTCTCCAGACTAGAGCTGCCACCTCTCAGTCGATGAGTCGGTAGCTTTGGTCTCAGTCCACTAAGATTTCTTTAGTCCATTAGTCATTTTTTATGCTTATTCATGCTTAATTACTCATTTCCAAGAAACTTCTGAGCACATTTATGGTAAACACAAGATTTAAAGTGGTGCTTTTGCAGGATTAATTGTGGAGAAACTCAGTTTTACAGATGGTTAATTAACTACATTTATATTGTTCTTTTCAAGTCTTAACCACCTCTCAAAGCTCACAGCTCTGTCAATTAAATCAACTAATCGATTAGTCGTGATGAAGGGTTAGTCGACTAAGGAGTTCTTTAGTCGAGGCCAGCCCTACTCCAGACGCTACGCTGGGACGTATCCGAAGTGCGAGTCCTTCCAGGAGCGGAGGCTGACCTGACTCTGTCCTGGAAGCGGGACAGGAAGCGCGTGGAGATGCTGAGTCGAGGGTTCAGGTAGTGTTTCTCCTCCTCCTCCGGGGGAGGAGGCTGCAACAGCCTCAGGTCAGTGTCAAACTTCTCTGGAGAGAGAGACACACACACACACACACACACACACACACACACACACACACACACACACACACACACACACACACACACACACACACACACACAGACACACACACACAGACAGACACAGACAGACACATACATACATACACAGACACACACACACACACACACACACACACACACACAGAGACACACACACACACACACACACAGAGACACACACACACACAGAGACACACACACATACACAGACACATACATACACAGACAGACACAGACAGACACACACACACACACACACACACACAGACACATACAGACACACACACAGACACATACACAGACACATACACACACACACACACACAGACACATACATACACAGACACATACATACACACACACAGAGACACACACACACACAGAGACACACACACACAGACACAGAGACACACACACACACAGACACAGAGACACAGAGACACACACACACACAGAGACACACACACACAGACACACACACACACAGACACACAGACACATACACACACACACACATACACAGACACACACACACACACAGACACATACACACACACAGAGACACACACACACACACAGACACACACACACACAGAGACACACACACACACACACACACACACACACACACACACACACACAGACACACACACACACACACACACACACACACACACACACAGACACACACACACACACACACACACACACACACACACACAGACACACACACACACACACACACACACACACACACACACACACACACACACACACACACACACACACACACACACACACACACACACACACACACACACACACACACACACACACACACACACACACATACACACACACACACACACACACACACACACACACACACACACACACACACACGGGTTAAAGGTCAGGTAGACAGGTAGACTGCTGATGTCAGAGGAAGAGCTCAGTACCGTCTGTCAGCGTCTCGAAGTGGTTCTTCAGAGAGTTGGTGTCGTCATCGTCCTCCAGACCCAGACTGCCCACAGAGCTGCCCTGACTCAGCGAGTCTGTGTCTGCTGGGAGAGAAACGCTGAGTCATGTTACGTTACAATACAAGGCCCACAGAGCTGCCCTGACTCAGCGAGTCTGTGTCTGCTGGGAGAGAAACGCTGAGTCATGTTACGTTACAATACAAGGCCCACAGAGCTGCCCTGACTCAGCGAGTCTGTGTCTGCTGGGAGAGAAACGCTGAGTCATGTTACGTTACAATACAAGGCCCACAGAGCTGCCCTGACTCAGCGAGTCTGTGTCTGCTGGGAGAGAAACGCTGAGTCATGTTACGTTTACAAATACAAGGCCCACAGAGCTGCCCTGACTCAGCGAGTCTGTGTCTGCTGGGAGAGAAACGCTGAGTCATGTTACATTACAATACAAGGCCCACAGAGCTGCCCTGACTCAGCGAGTCTGTGTCTGCTGGGAGAGAAACGCTGAGTCATGTTACGCGTTACAATACAAGGCCCACAGAGCTGCCCTGACTCAGCGAGTCTGTGTCTGCTGGGAGAGAAACGCTGAGTCATGTTACGTTACAATACAAGGCCCACAGAGCTGCCCTGACTCAGCGAGTCTGTGTCTGCTGGGAGAGAAACGCTGAGTCATGTTACGTTACAATACAAGGCCCACAGAGCTGCCCTGACTCAGCGAGTCTGTGTCTGCTGGGAGAGAAACGCTGAGTCATGTTACGTTACAATACAAGGCCCACAGAGCTGCCCTGACTCAGCAAGTCTGTGGCTGCCGGGAGAGAAACGCTGAGTCATGTTACGTTACAATACAAGGCCCACAGAGCTGCCCTGACTCAGGGAGAGAAGTCTGAATAATCAGGGTGAGAAGTCTGGATAATCAGGGAGAGAAGTCTGAATAATCAGGGAGAGAAGTCTGAATAATCAGGGAGAGAAGTCTGAATAATCAGGGAGAGAAGTCTGAATAATCAGAGAGAGAAGTCTGAATAATCAGGGAGAGAAGTCTGAATAATCAGGGAGAGAAGTCTGAATAATCAGAGAGAGAAGTTGAATAATCAGGGAGAGAAGTCTGAATAATCAGGGAGAGAAGTCTGGATAATCAGGGAGAGAAGTCTGAATAATCAGGGAGAGAAGTCTGAATAATCAGGGAGAGAAGTCTGAATAATCAGGGAGAGAAGTCTGGATAATCAGGGAGAGAAGTCTGGATAATCAGGGAGAGAAGTCTGAATAATCAGGGAGAGAAGTCTGAATAATCAGGGAGAGAAGTCTGAATAATCAGAGAGAGAAGTTGAATAATCAGGGAGAGAAGTCTGAATAATCAGGGAGAGAAGTCTGAATAATCAGGAGAGAAGTCTGAATAATCAGGAGAGAAGTTGAATAATCAGGAGAGAAGTCTGAATAATCAGGAGAGAAGTCTGAATAATCAGGAGAGAAGTCTGGATAATCAGGGAGAGAAGTCTGAATAATCAGGGAGAGAAGTCTGGATAATCAGGGAGAGAAGTCTGGATAATCAGGGAGAGAAGTCTGGATAATCAGAGAGAGAAGTCTGGATAATCAGGGAGAGAAGTCTGGATAATCAGGGAGAGAAGTCTGAATAATCAGGGAGAGAAGTCTGAATAATCAGGGAGAGAAGTCTGGATAATCAGAGAGAGAAGTCTGAATAATCAGAGAGAGAAGTCTGAATAATCAGGGAGAGAAGTCTGGATAATCAGAGAGAGAAGTTGAATAATCAGGGAGAGAAGTCTGAATAATCAGGGAGAGAAGTCTGAATAATCAGGGAGAGAAGTCTGAATAATCAGGGAGAGAAGTCTGAATAATCAGGGAGAGAAGTTGAATAATCAGGGAGAGAAGTCTGAATAATCAGGGAGAGAAGTCTGAATAATCAGGGAGAGAAGTCTGGATAATCAGGGAGAGAAGTCTGGATAATCAGGGAGAGAAGTCTGGATAATCAGAGAGAGAAGTCTGGATAATCAGGGAGAGAAGTCTGGATAATCAGGGAGAGAAGTCTGGATAATCAGGGAGAGAAGTCTGGATAATCAGGGAGAGAAGTCTGGATAATCAGAGAGAGAAGTCTGGATAATCAGAGAGAGAAGTCTGGATAATCAGGGAGAGAAGTCTGGATAATCAGGGAGAGAAGTCTGAATAATCAGGGAGAGAAGTCTGAATAATCAGGGAGAGAAGTCTGAACTTTAAGGCGTGAGATTAGTTTGTCTGACCGGCATCGTGCTGCTGCTCCAGACTTCCTGCCGAGCCCTCGAAGCACGCAGAGTCAGGACTCAGCTGATTGGTCCACGCTGGCTCCGCCCTCTGACCTTTGACCTCCAGCCGAGGGTCAGCCACGCCCTCCACGTCAAACTCCCTGAACACACACACCGAGCATTAGAGAAACACACACACTCACTCAGACACACACACACACACTTACTCAGACACACACTCACTCAGACACACACTTACTCAGACACACACTCACTCAGACACACACACACACACTTACTCAGACACACACTCACTCACACACACACACACTTACTCAGACACACACACACACACTTACTCAGACACACACTCACTCACACACACACACACACACTTACTCAGACACACTCACACACACACACACACACACACTTACTCAGACACACACTCACTCACACACACACACCGAGCATTAGAGAAACTCACTCACTCACTCAGACACTCACACCGAGCATTAGAGAAACTCACTCACTCACACACACACCGAGCATTAGAGAAACTCACTCACTCACACACACACGAGCGAACTCACCCACCACACACACAGCATTAGAGAAACTCACTCACTCAGACACTCACACACACACCGAGCATTAGAGAAACTCACTCACTCAGACACTCACTCACACACACACCGAGCATTAGAGAAACTCACTCACTCACTCAGACACACACACCGAGCATTAGAGAAACTCACTCACTCAGACACACACACCGAGCATTAGAGAAACCCACTCACTCACTCAGACACACACACCGAGCATTAGAGAAACCCACTCACTCACTCAGACACACACACCGAGCATTAGAGAAACTCAGACAGACAGACAGACAGACAGACAGACAGACAGACAGACAGACAAATATTTAAAAAAAAAAAAGTTTAATATTTTGAGAAAAAAAAAAAAAAAAAAAAAAAAAAAAGTCGTAAAATTGTTGAATATTTTGAGTGATCAAAGTCCAAATATTTGGAGAGACCATGAGGGGTAACACCTGTAGAAACTCAGCGCTGTGGCCTGAGAGTCTGAGCTCACCTGTCAGCAGCGGGGTCCAGGATGAAGCTGGGGTTTCCCACTGGATTCTGCAGCACCTGAACATCACACACAGTCAGAGACAGGCAGGTATCGGTGTGTTGCATTGTGGGAAAATCCACAGCCTAAGAGTGTCATTAGTCAAGGAAAGCCCTGAGAAGTAATCCAAACAGCTTTATCCAAACCAATTTCACTACGCTGGGGCTGTGCTCGATTGATGAACTTCTTAGTCGACTAACAATCATTCAGTCGCATCGACTAATCGATTAGCTGATTTAATCGACAGATCTGTAAATCTGAGTTTCTCTGCACAGAGTCACGCTAAAAGCACCACTTTAATTCTTGACCTAAACCACCCATTA
>NW_021166683.1:40000-42500 GCF_004354835.1 Perca flavescens
TCACGATACAATATCATCACCATGCTTATGTCACGATACGATATTATTGCGATTTTAAACATATTGCAATATTCTGCGATATATTGCAATGTGTTACCTTATTTCCAACTTAAGATTTTTCCCCAATTTAAAATGATGTCCCCAAAGGAAAATGTTTCTGTTGTATCTAAAGAGACACACCTCTCTGTCTGTTCTTCTCACTTCAGTTTTATTGCTGCAAAACGTGATTACGAAGCAGACAGACTGACCAACACACACGTACATAATAATAGATCCATACTTGGCGTCTGTGTATCGATACGGTATTGCCACGTAAAATATTGCGATACTACGCTGTATCGATTCCCCCACAATACTCACCAGCATGTCCGAAGAGGGTGGCGACACACTCCCCCGACTCGTAGTCAAAGATGGCGATGTTTTTATCGGAGCAGCTGGTGGCGAAGAACGAGCCGGACGGATCCATCTGGACCTGCACACGACCAGCCAATCACATCACAGAACCAGTACCAACTACTCCGCAGTCAACATGCAGAGCAACAATGATGTTGTTAGTGCTTTTAACACACACACACACACACACACACACACACACACACACACACACACACACACACACACACACACACACACACGACTACAGCTGGGACAATACACACACACACACACACACACACACACACACACACACACACACACACACACACACACACACACACACACACACACACAGCTGGGACAGCTGGGACAATACACACACACATATATACACACACACACACACACACACGACTACAGCTGGGACAATACACACACACACATATATACACACACACACACACACACACACACACACATGACTACAGCTGGGACAATACACACACACATATATACACACACACACACACACACACACACACACACACACACACATGACTACAGCTGGGACAATACATACACACACACACACACACACACAGAAGACTACAGCTGGGACAATACACACACACACACACACACACACACACACACACACACACACACACACACACACACACACACACACACACACACACACACAGACACACACACACACACACACCCCACTGGAGTTGCATATGAAGTGGTTTGGGGTCCTTCTGGAAGTCAGTTTGGGGCACAATTTGCATCATTACGGCACGTTTTCAACAGTCTCTGCACTAGTGTTAATATATTAATATTTATTAATATATATTAATAAATATGAATATATGAATATATTAATATATATTAATATATTACGCTACTTGTGTAAACCGAAGACTTTTGTAAACGAATTTCAAACACCAAAACAAGACATTTTAAACATTTTCAAAAGCGAACATCAGCGTTTTAGCTTTAGGGCCAAACTAGGTCTTTTAAGCTTGTTGCTGTGGAACACGTGTGGGCCTCACGTTACCGAAAGCTGGGTTAGTTCTGAACACTTTGATACGAAACACATGGTGATCAGCTGTAAATATAAATGTGAAGATGCCCCTAGACCTCTTTACCTTCAGCAGAGCACCTTCATCGCTGGACGAGCCTTTCAAACTCTTCTTCAGCTTCCCAGTTTCCACGTTATAGACCCTGAAAACAAAAACATTAAATCTTTGTATTTTTTATAGTCCTGAGAGTGGCCGAAATTAACTTTTTGACTCACAGGCCAAGTTGCAGGGTAGGTGAGAAAATGTTCGCCTGCCAAGCTCAACGTTTTACCGGCCACAGACATTAAAAACTAAAAAACAGCTGCTGGTTTACCCTCCGTTTTCATCGTGCTCTCCTTAGGAAGGCTGGCTGGCTCGCCAAAAATCAGCACATTCTGGCTAATAATTAGCCTGAGGTACACGCTAGCTAGGGTAGAAGAACACGGTGGCTAGCCTAATAGTGTCTGTCTGTGTGTGTCTGTGTGTGTGTGGGTGTGTGTTATTTTCTGTGTGTGTGTGTGTCTGTTTGTGGGTCTCTGTGCCTATCTGTGGGTCTGTGTGTGTGTGTCTCTGTGTCTGTGTGTTTGTGTGTCTCTGTGTGTGTGTCTGTGTGCCTCTCTGTGGGTCTCTGTGTGTGTGTTTGTGTGTCTGTGTGTGTGTGTGTGTTTGTGTGTGTGTCTGTGTGTGTCTGTGTGCCTCTCTGTGGGTGTGTGTTGTGTGTGTGTGTCTCTGTGTGCCTCTCTGTGTGTGTGTGTGTGTGTGTGTGTGTGTGTGTGTGTGTGTTGTGTGTGTGTGTGTGTGTGTGTGTGTGTGTGTGTGTGTTTCTGTGTGTGTGTGTGTGTGTGTGTGTGTGTGTCTGTGTGTGTGTCTGTGTGTCTCTGTGTGTGTGTGTGTCTGTGTCTCTGTGTGTGTGTGTGTGTGTGTGTGTCTCTGTGTGTGTGTCTGTGTCTCTGTGTGTGTGTGTGTGTGTGTCTGTGTGTGTGTGTGTGTGTGTGTGTCTCTGTGTGTGTGTGTGTGTGTGTGTCTCTGTGTGTGTGTGTGTGTGTGTGTGTGTGTGT
>NW_021166683.1:52500-55002 GCF_004354835.1 Perca flavescens
TGTGTCTTCTGTCTGTCTGTCTACATGTGTGTGCGTGTGATTATCTATCTGGCGTGTTCCCAAAGTCTGACAGCGTGTGTCTATCTGTGTCTGTCTGTGTGTGTCTCCCCTATGTGTGTGTACCTGTGTGTGTCTGTGTATATGTGATGCTGTCTGTCTTCTTCTCTACGTGTGTGTCTGCAACGTGTGTGTGTCTGTCTGTATGCGTGTGTGTCTGTGTACATGTGTGTGTGTGTGTGATGTGTGTGTCTGTCTGTCTGTCTCTGTTTGCGTGTCCATGTGTGTGTGTGTGTGTGTCTGTGTCTGTTGTCTTCTGTCTGTGTGTGTGTGTGTGTATGCGTGTGTGTCTGTCTGTCTCTGTGTGTGCGTGTACGTGTGTCCATGCGTGTGTGTGTGTGTGTCTACGTGTGTCCATGTGTGTGTGTGTCGTGTGTCCATGTGTGTGTGTGTGTGTGTGTCTGTGTGTGTGTGTGTGTGTGCGTGTGTGTGTCTGTCTGTGTACATGTATGTGTCCCATCTACGTGTGTGTGTGTCTGTCTGCGTGTGTCACGTGTGTCTGTGTGTCTGTGTGTGTGTCCATGTGTCTGTGTGTGTGTGTATCGTGTGTCTGTGTGTGTGTGTGTGTGTACGTGTGTCTGTGTGTGTGTGTGTGTGCGTGTGTGTGTACATGTGTGTCTGTGCGTGTGTGTCTGTGTGTGTGTCTCTGTGTGCGTGTGTGTCCATGCGTGTGTCCGTGCGTGTGTGTGTCTGTGTGTGTATGTGTGTGTGTGTGTCTGTCTCTGTGTGTGTGTGCATGTGTGTGTCTACGTGTGTGTGTACGTATGTGTATGTATCCATGTGTGTGTGTGTGTGTACATGCGTGTGTCGTGTGTGTGTGTGTCTACGTGTCCTACGTGTGTGTCTGTATGCGTGTATGTGTGTGTCTGTCTGCGTGTGTGTCTACCTGTGTGTGTGTCTGTCTGTGTGTGTGTGTGTGTCTGTGTGTGTGTGTGTGTGTGTGTGTGTGTGTGTGTGTGTGTGTGTGTGTGTGTGTGTGTGTATGTCTGTGTCTGTGTGTGTATGTGTGTGTGTGTGTGTGTATGTCTGTACATGTGTATATACGTGTGTGTGTGTCTGTATGCGTGTATTAATGTATGCGTGTATCCATATCTGTCTGTCGTGTATATATATGTCTATCTGCGTATCTGTGTGTCTGCCTATATGTGTATGTCTGTCTGTGTGTACATATGTGTCATACGTGTGTGTGTGTGTCTGTGTGTGCGTGTGTGTGTCTGTCTATGTGTGTGTGTATGTATATCTACGTGTGTCTATCTCTGTGTCGTGTATGTCTGTGTCTGTGTGTGTGTGTCTGTCTGCGTGTGTGTGTGTGTGTGTATGTGTGTGTCTGTGTGTCTGTGTGTGTGTGTCCATGTGTGTGTGTGTGTCTGTCTGTCTGTGTGTGTGCGTGTGTGTGTGTGTGTGTGTCATGTATGTATGTGTATGTCATGTCTGTGTGTGTCTATCTATGTGTCCTGCGTGTGTCTATGTCTGTCTGTGTGTGTATGTGTGTGTCTGTCTATGTCGTATGTGTGTGTCTACGTGTATGTGTCTGTCTGTATGTATGCGTGTGTCTACCTATGTGTGTATGCATGTGTGTCTGTGTGTGTCTGTCTGTGTGTCCATACATGTGTGTGTGTCTGTGTGTGTGTGTGTGCGTGTGTGTATGTCTATGTGTGTGTCTGTCTGTGTGTCTGTGTGTGTGTGTGTATGTCTGCGTGTGTGTGTGTGTGTCCATGTGTGTGTGTGTGTGTGTCTGTGTGTGTATGCGTGTGTATGTGTCTGTCTGTCTATCTCTGTGTGTGTGTATGTCTACACGTGTACGTGTGTCTGTGTGACACTGTGTGTGGTGCGTGTGTGTCATGTGTGTGTATGTTTGTGTGTGTGTTCCTCTCTGTGTGTGTGACTGTGTGTGTGTGTGTGTGTGTGTATGCAGCTGTGTGTGTCTGTCACTGTATGTGTTAATGTGTATTTATGTGTCTATGTCTGTCTATATATTTATTCCGTGTGTCTACCGCCTACCATCTCTGTCTGTCTGTCGTGTGTATGTCTTCGTTTATGTGTCTACATGTGCCACTATCTGTCTACTTGCTCTTGTTTATCTGTCTGGAATTGTTGTCTATGTTTATGTCTTTCTGTATGCGTGTGTGTGGTCTAGATATTTATCTGTAAGTGTCTGTCTGTCTGTCTCTTGTTATGATTTGTACTATCTAAAATTGAATTGAATTGTCCATGTGTGTCTGTGTGTGTCTGTCTGTGCGTGTGTATGTGTGTCTGTCTGTCTGTCTCTGTATGCGTGTATGTCTACGTGTGTGTGTGTGTGTCTCGATGCCGTGTGTGTCTGTCTGTCTCTCTATCGTGTATGTCTACGTGTATCTGTGTACATATGTGTCTACGTGTGTGTGTGTGTCTACGTGTGTCCATGTGTGTGTGTGTCGTGTAGCCATATGTGTGTATGTGTGTCTA
>NW_021166683.1:55502-77341 GCF_004354835.1 Perca flavescens
TAGGTTGTCTCACTGGATAAATGGGAAATTTTGGTAAGTTATTCTTATTACCCTTACTTGAGCATTGGCCCGTGACTGTTGAATTCACTAAGTCCTACTTGTTGGGGCAGTTGAAAATGACAATGCTACAGACTGTAACTGAAGATAGATGTTATTGGAATCACATTCAGATCATCTCAAATGGATACACTGATGATTATTGTGTTCATAAGTGCTTCTCTTTGGGGTTGTCTTGGTTGTGAGTTTATCATCAGACATATCTCTGAACAAATGCAGAGACAATCCATTTCACCAATCTTCCCAACACTTGCAAAATACAGTCATTTGGCACCAAAACTACCCAAACACAAGCACTGACTTGAGTTGTGTATGCAGTAAGTGCTACTTGTTGGGGTAGTTTTGCTGACCTCTGAAGTCCAGGATTTCCTCCCTAAAAAAATGGTTAAAAAAAAAAAAATGGTTAAAACAGACTGTAACTGAAGATAGATGTTATTGGAATCACATTCAGATCATCTCAAATGGAGACACTGATGATTATTGTGTTCATAAGTGCTTCTCTTTGGGGTTGTCTTGGTTGTGAGTTTATCATCAGACATATGCAGAGACAATCCATTTCACCAATCTTCCCAACACTTGCAAAATACATTCATTTGGCACCAAAACTACCCAAACACAAGCACTGACTGGAGTTGTGTATGCAGTAAGTGCTACTTGTTGGGGTAGTTTTGCTGGCCTCTGAAGTCCAGGATTTCCTCCCTAAAGACATGTTTAAAATGCTGTTCTCCCCAGTTACTGGAGAAACAATGCTGAAAACTTTTATAAGTCATTCGTATTACCCTAACTTTAGCATTGACTTGACTGTTGAATTCAGTAAGTGCTACTTGTTGGGGCAGTTGAACATGACAATGCTACAGGCTAAAACTGAAGACAGATGTCATTAGATTCATATTCAGATCACCTCAAATTGAGACACTGATGATTATTGTGTTCATAAGTGCTTCTTATTGGGGTTGTCTTGGTTGTGAGTTTATCATCAGACATATCTCTGAACAAATGTAGAGACAATCCATTTCACCAATCTTCCCAACACTTGCAAAATACATTCATTTGGCACCAAAACTACCCAAACACAAGCACTGACTTGAGTTGTGTATGCAGTAAGTGCTACTTGTTGGGGTAGTTTTGCTGGCCTCTGAAGTCCAGGATTTCCTCCCTAAAGACATGTTTAAAATGCTGTTCTCCCCAGTTACTGGAGAAACAATGCTGAAAACTTTTATAAGTTATTCTTATTACCCCTACTTGAGCATTGACGTGACTGTTGAATTCACTAAGTGCTACTTGTTGGGGCAGTTGAACATGACAATGCTACAGGCTAAAACTGAAGATAGATGTCATTGGAATCACCTTCAGATCATCTCAAATGTAGACACTGATGATTATTGTGTTCATAAGTGCTTCTTATTGGGGTTGTCTTGGTAGTGAATTCATCATCAGGCACTTACAAATGCAGAGACAGTCTATTTCACCAGTTTTCCCACAAATTGCTAAATAAAGAAAGGAATGTGACTTTTGGAATAGATATTCAGTGCTAACTGGTGCTTTCTACTGCTGAATGAGCTCTATCTGGAGGCAAAAAAGGAGTAGCACCAACAAAAGTCATTGGACTCTAATTGACCACTCATAGACTGTTAATGGCATGCATACATTGGGATGATGATTGTCTATTTATGAAGCCATTCATTACTTACAATAGTCAAGACCACTGAAACTTGATTAAAAAGAAGGTGGAGTTCAGTGGAATTGGCTGCATTCAGTATTTAAGATGGGTAAATCTGTATAAGGAACCACTTCCACTGCTACTAAATCACAAGACAGAAGATGCCAGAAGAAACATCTGTACTATGCAGACTTTGACATTTTAGTTAGTGCTACTCTATGGGGTAGTTTTTCAGACATCTACATCCCAGGATATGATCTAAAGAATTGACAATAACAGCTATTCTACATTGGGTTACTAGTTGAAGAATACTAAAATGTGTTATAAGTCATTCTAGGTTGTCTCACTGGATAAATGAAATTTTTGGTAAGTTATTCTTATTACCCTTACTTGAGCATTGACGTGACTGTTGAATTCACTAAGTCCTACTTGTTGGGGCAGTTGAAAATGACAATGCTACAGACTGTAACTGAAGATAGATGTTATTGGAATCACATTCAGATCATCTCAAATGGATACACTGATGATTATTGTGTTCATAAGTGCTTCTCTTTGGGGTTGTCTTGGTTGTGAGTTTATCATCAGACATATCTCTGAACAAATGCAGAGACAATCCATTTCACCAATCTTCCCAACACTTGCAAAATACATTCATTTACACCAAAACTACCCAAACACAAGCACTGACTTGAGTTGTGTATGCAGTAAGTGCTACTTGTTGGGGTAGTTTTGCTGACCTCTGAAGTCCAGGATTTCCTCCCTAAAAAAATGGTTAAAACTGCTGTTCTCCTGGTTACTGATTAAAAATGCTGCAATGTTTTCTAAGTCATTCTTATTACTCTAACTTTAGCATTGACTTGACTGTTGAATTCAGTAAGTGCTACTTGTTGGGGCAGTTGAACATGACAATGCTACAGACTGTAACTGAAGATAGATGTCATTGGAATCACATTCAGATCATCTCAAATGGAGACACTGATGATTATTGTGTTCATAAGTGCTTCTCTTTGGGGTTGTCTTGGTTGTGAGTTTATCATCAGACATATGCAGAGACAATCCATTTCACCAATCTTCCCAACACTTGCAAAATACATTCATTTACACCAAAACTACCCAAACACAAGCACTGACTGGAGTTGTGTATGCAGTAAGTGCTACTTGTTGGGGTAGTTTTGCTGGCCTCTGAAGTCCAGGATTTCCTCCCTAAAGACATGTTTAAAATGCTGTTCTCCCCAGTTACTGGAGAAACAATGCTGAAAACTTTTATAAGTCATTCGTATTACCCTAACTTTAGCATTGACTTGACTGTTGAATTCAGTAAGTGCTACTTGTTGGGGCAGTTGAACATGACAATGCTACAGGCTAAAACTGAAGACAGATGTCATTAGATTCATATTCAGATCACCTCAAATTGAGACACTGATGATTATTGTGTTCATAAGTGCTTCTTATTGGGGTTGTCTTGGTAGTGAATTCATCATCAGGCACTTACAAATGCAGAGACAGTCTCTTTCACCAGTTTTCCCACAAATAGCTAAATAAAGAAAGGAATGTGACTTTTGGAATAGATATTCAGTGCTAACTGGTGCTTTCTACTGCTGAATGAGCTCTATCTGGAGGCAAAAAAGGAGTAGCACCAACAAAAGTCATTGGACTCTATTTGACCACTCATAGACTGTTAATGGCATGCATACATTGGGATGATGATTGTCTATTTATGAAGCCATTCATTACTTACAATAGTCAAGACCACTGAAACTTGATTAAAAAGAAGGTGGAGTTCAGTGGAAATGGCTGCATTCAGTATTTAAGATGGGTAAAGCTGTGTAAGGAACCACTTCCACTGCTACTAAATCACAAGACAGAAGATGCCAGAAGAAACATCTGTACTATGCAGAACCTCACTGGATGACTTTGACATTTTAGTTAGTGCTACTCTATGGGGTAGTTTTTCAGACATCTACATCCCAGGATATGATCTAAAGAATTGACAATAACAGCTATTCTACATTGGGTTACTAGTTGAAGAATACTAAAATGTGTTATAAGTCATTCTAGGTTGTCTCACTGGATAAATGAAATTTTTGGTAAGTTATTCTTATTACCCTTACTTGAGCATTGACGTGACTGTTGAATTCACTAAGTCCTACTTGTTGGGGCAGTTGAAAATGACAATGCTACAGACTGTAACTGAAGATAGATGTTATTGGAATCACATTCAGATCATCTCAAATGGATACACTGATGATTATTGTGTTCATAAGTGCTTCTCTTTGGGGTTGTCTTGGTTGTGAGTTTATCATCAGACATATCTCTGAACAAATGCAGAGACAATCCATTTCACCAATCTTCCCAACACTTGCAAAATACATTCATTTACACCAAAACTACCCAAACACAAGCACTGACTTGAGTTGTGTATGCAGTAAGTGCTACTTGTTGGGGTAGTTTTGCTGACCTCTGAAGTCCAGGATTTCCTCCCTAAAGAAATGGTTAAAACTGCTGTTCTCCCTGGTTACTGATTAAAAAATGCTGCAATGTTTTCTAAGTCATTCTTATTACTCTAACTTTAGCATTGACTTGACTGTTGAATTCAGTAAGTGCTACTTGTTGGGGCAGTTGAACATGACAATGCTACAGACTGTAACTGAAGATAGATGTCATTGGAATCACATTCAGATCATCTCAAATGGAGACACTGATGATTATTGTGTTCATAAGTGCTTCTCTTTGGGGTTGTCTTGGTTGTGAGTTTATCATCAGACATATGCAGAGACAATCCATTTCACCAATCTTCCCAACACTTGCAAAATACATTCATTTGGCACCAAAACTACCCAAACACAAGCACTGACTGGAGTTGTGTATGCAGTAAGTGCTACTTGTTGGGGTAGTTTTGCTGGCCTCTGAAGTCCAGGATTTCCTCACTAAAGACATGTTTAAAAATGCTGTTCTCCCCAGTTACTGGAGAAACAATGCTGAAAACTTTTATAAGTCATTTGTATTACCCTAACTTTAGCATTGACTTGACTGTTGAATTCAGTAAGTGCTACTTGTTGGGGCAGTTGAACATGACAATGCTACAGGCTAAAACTGAAGACAGATGTCATTAGATTCATATTCAGATCACCTCAAATTGAGACACTGATAATTATTGTGTTCATAAGTGCTTCTTATTGGGGTTGTCTTGGTAGTGAATTCATCATCAGGCACTTACAAATGCAGAGACAGTCTATTTCACCAGTTTTCCCACAAATAGCTAAATAAAGAAAGGAATGTGACTTTTGGAATAGATATTCAGTGCTAACTGGTGCTTTCTACTGCTGAATGAGCTCTATCTGGAGGCAAAAAAGGAGTAGCACCAACAAAAGTCATTGGACTCTAATTGACCACTCATAGACTGTTAATGGCATGCATACATTGGGATGATGATTGTCTATTTATGAAGCCATTCATTACTTACAATAGTCAAGACCACTGAAACTTGATTAAAAAGAAGGTGGAGTTCAGTGGAATTGGCTGCATTCAGTATTTAAGATGGGTAAATCTGTATAAGGAACCACTTCCACTGCTACTAAATCACAAGACAGAAGATGCCAGAAGAAACATCTGTACTATGCAGAACCTCACTGGATGACTTTGACATTTTAGTTAGTGCTACTCTATGGGGTAGTTTTTCAGACATCTACATCCCAGGATATGATCTAAAGAATTGACAATAACAGCTATTCTACATTGGGTTACTAGTTGAAGAATACTAAAATGTGTTATAAGTCATTCTAGGTTGTCTCACTGGATAAATGAAATTTTTGGTAAGTTATTCTTATTACCCTTACTTGAGCATTGACGTGACTGTTGAATTCACTAAGTCCTACTTGTTGGGGCAGTTGAAAATGACAATGCTACAGACTGTAACTGAAGATAGATGTTATTGGAATCACATTCAGATCATCTCAAATGGATACACTGATGATTATTGTGTTCATAAGTGCTTCTCTTTGGGGTTGTCTTGGTTGTGAGTTTATCATCAGACATATCTCTGAACAAATGCAGAGACAATCCATTTCACCAATCTTCCCAACACTTGCAAAATACAGTCATTTACACACAAAACTACCCAAACACAAGCACTGACTTGAGTTGTGTATGCAGTAAGTGCTACTTGTTGGGGTAGTTTTGCTGACCTCTGAAGTCCAGGATTTCCTCCCTAAAAAAATGGTTAAAACTGCTGTTCTCCCTGGTTACTGATTAAAAATGCTGCAATGTTTTCTAAGTCATTCTTATTACTCTAACTTTAGCATTGACTTGACTGTTGAATTCAGTAAGTGCTACTTGTTGGGGCAGTTGAACATGACAATGCTACAGACTGTAACTGAAGATAGATGTCATTGGAATCACATTCAGATCATCTCAAATGGAGACACTGATGATTATTGTGTTCATAAGTGCTTCTCTTTGGGGTTGTCTTGGTTGTGAGTTTATCATCAGACATATGCAGAGACAATCCATTTCACCAATCTTCCCAACACTTGCAAAATACATTCATTTGGCACCAAAACTACCCAAACACAAGCACTGACTGGAGTTGTGTATGCAGTAAGTGCTACTTGTTGGGGTAGTTTTGCTGGCCTCTGAAGTCCAGGATTTCCTCCCTAAAGACATGTTTAAAATGCTGTTCTCCCCAGTTACTGGAGAAACAATGCTGAAAACTTTTATAAGTCATTCGTATTACCCTAACTTTAGCATTGACTTGACTGTTGAATTCAGTAAGTGCTACTTGTTGGGGCAGTTGAACATGACAATGCTACAGGCTAAAACTGAAGACAGATGTCATTAGATTCATATTCAGATCACCTCAAATTGAGACACTGATGATTATTGTGTTCATAAGTGCTTCTTATTGGGGTTGTCTTGGTAGTGAATTCATCATCAGGCACTTACAAATGCAGAGACAGTCTCTTTCACCAGTTTTCCCACAAATAGCTAAATAAAGAAAGGAATGTGACTTTTTGGAATAGATATTCAGTGCTAACTGGTGCTTTCTACTGCTGAATGAGCTCTATCTGGAGGCAAAAAAGGAGTAGCACCAACAAAAGTCATTGGACTCTATTTGACCACTCATAGACTGTTAATGGCATGCATACATTGGGATGATGATTGTCTATTTATGAAGCCATTCATTACTTACAATAGTCAAGACCACTGAAACTTGATTAAAAAGAAGGTGGAGTTCAGTGGAAATGGCTGCATTCAGTATTTAAGATGGGTAAAGCTGTGTAAGGAACCACTTCCACTGCTACTAAATCACAAGACAGAAGATGCCAGAAGAAACATCTGTACTATGCAGAACCTCACTGGATGACTTTGACATTTTAGTTAGTGCTACTCTATGGGGTAGTTTTTCAGACATCTACATCCCAGGATATGATCTAAAGAATTGACAATAACAGCTATTCTACATTGGGTTACTAGTTGAAGAATACTAAAATGTGTTATAAGTCATTCTAGGTTGTCTCACTGGATAAATGAAATTTTTTGGTAAGTTATTCTTATTACCCTTACTTGAGCATTGACGTGACTGTTGAATTCACTAAGTCCTACTTGTTGGGGCAGTTGAAAATGACAATGCTACAGATTGTAACTGAAGATAGATGTTATTGGAATCACATTCAGATCATCTCAAATGGATACACTGATGATTATTGTGTTCATAAGTGCTTCTCTTTGGGGTTGTCTTGGTTGTGAGTTTATCATCAGACATATCTCTGAACAAATGCAGAGACAATCCATTTCACCAATCTTCCCAACACTTGCAAAATACATTCATTTGGCACCAAAACTACCCAAACACAAGCACTGACTTGAGTTGTGTATGCAGTAAGTGCTACTTGTTGGGGTAGTTTTGCTGACCTCTGAAGTCCAGGATTTCCTCCCTAAAGAAATGGTTAAAACTGCTGTTCTCCCTGGTTACTGATTAAAAAAATGCTGCAATGGTTTCTAAGTCATTCTTATTACTCTAACTTTAGCATTGACTTGACTGTTGAATTCAGTAAGTGCTACTTGTTGGGGCAGTTGAACATGACAATGCTACAGACTGTAACTGAAGATAGATGTCATTGGAATCACATTCAGATCATCTCAAATGGATACACTGATGATTATTGTGTTCATAAGTGCTTCTCTTTGGGGTTGTCTTGGTTGTGAGTTTATCATCAGACATATCTCTGAACAAATGCAGAGACAATCCATTTCACCAATCTTCCCAACACTTGCAAAATACATTCATTTGGCACCAAAACTACCCAAACACAAGCACTGACTTGAGTTGTGTATGCAGTAAGTGCTACTTGTTGGGGTAGTTTTGCTGACCTCTGAAGTCCAGGATTTCCTCCCTAAAAAAATGGTTAAAACTGCTGTTCTCCCTGGTTACTGATTAAAAAATGCTGCAATGTTTTCTAAGTCATTCTTATTACTCTAACTTTAGCATTGACTTGACTGTTGAATTCAGTAAGTGCTACTTGTTGGGGCAGTTGAACATGACAATGCTACAGACTGTAACTGAAGATAGATGTTATTGGAATCACATTCAGATCATCTCAAATGGATACACTGATGATTATTGTGTTCATAAGTGCTTCTCTTTGGGGTTGTCTTGGTTGTGAGTTTATCATCAGACATATCTCTGAACAAATGCAGAGACAATCCATTTCACCAATCTTCCCAACACTTGCAAAATACATTCATTTGGCACCAAAACTACCCAAACACAAGCACTGACTTGAGTTGTGTATGCAGTAAGTGCTACTTGTTGGGGTAGTTTTGCTGACCTCTGAAGTCCAGGATTTCCTCCCTAAAAAATGGTTAAAACTGCTGTTCTCCTGGTTACTGATTAAAAAATGCTGCAATGTTTTCTAAGTCATTCTTATTACTCTAACTTTAGCATTGACTTGACTGTTGAATTCAGTAAGTGCTACTTGTTGGGGCAGTTGAACATGACAATGCTACAGACTGTAACTGAAGATAGATGTCATTGGAATCACATTCAGATCATCTCAAATGGAGACACTGATGATTATTGTGTTCATAAGTGCTTCTCTTTGGGGTTGTCTTGGTTGTGAGTTTATCATCAGACATATCTCTAAAGAAATGCAGAGACAATCTATTTCACCAATCTTCCCAACACTAGCAAAATGCTTTCATTTGGTACAAAACTACCCAAACACAAGCACTGACTTGAATTGTGTATGCAGCAAGTGTTATTTGTTGGGGTAGTTTTGCTGACCTCTGAAGTCCAGGATTTCCTCCCTAAAGACATGTTTAAAAATGCTGTTCTCCCCAGTTACTGGAGAAACAATGCTGAAAACTTTTAAAATTCATTCTTATTACCCTAACTTTAGCATTGACTTGACTGTTGAATTTAGTTAGAGCTATTTGTTTGGCAGTTGAACATGACAATGCTACAGACTGTAACTGAAGATAGATGTCATTGGAATCACATTCAGATACTCTCAAATGGAGACACTGATGATTATTGTGTCCATAAGGGCTTCTCTTTGGGGTTGTCTTGGTTGTGAGTTTATCATCAGACATATCTCTGAACAAATGAAGAGACAATCCATTTCACCAATCTTCCCAACACTTGCAAAATACATTCACTTGGCACCAAAACTACCCAAACAGAAGCACTGACTTGAGTTGGGTATACAGTAAGTGCTACTTGTTGGGGTAGTTTTACTGACCTATGAAGTTCAGGATTTCCTCCCTAAAGAAATGGTTAAAACTGCTGTTCTCCCTGGTTACTGATTAAAAAATGCTGCAATGTTTTCTAAGTCATTCTTATTACTCTAACTTGAAACTCGACTTCAGTTTCACATTGCATACGGTATGTGACATTTCAAAGTAAAAGAAAATACAAAAGATCCAAAAATGTATGTATGTGACTTGACTGTTGAATTCAGTAAGTGCTACTTGTTGGGGCAGTTGAACATGACAATGCTACAGACTGTAACTGAAGATAGATGTCATTGGAATCACATTCAGATCATCTGAAATGGAGACACTGATGATTATTGTGTTCATAAGTGCTTCTCTTTGGGGTTGTCTTGGTTGTGAGTTTACCATCAGACATATCTCTGAAGAAATGCAGAGACAATCTATTTCACCAATCTTCCCAACACTAGCAAAATGCATTCATTTGGTACAAAAACTACCCAAACAGAAGCACTGACTTGAGTTGTGTATGCAGCAAGTGCTATTTGTTGGGGTAGTTTTGCTGACCTCTGAAGTCCAGGATTTCCTCCCTAAAGACATGTTTAAAAATGCTGTTCTCCCCATTTACTGGAGAAACAATGCTGAAAACTTTTCTAAGTCATTCTTATTACCCTAACTTTAGCATTGACTTAATTGTTGAATTCAGTAAGTGCTACTTGTTGGACAGTCCATTTCCGTGGTATTTCCCTGCTACCGCGGCCCTGGCCTTCGGGTCTCTGTGACCCATGCGTTATTCCGTGGTATTTCTCCAATATAGCGGCGCTGGCCTTCGGGTCTCTGTGACCCATGTGTTATTCCGTGGTATTTCCCTGCTACCACAGCTCTGGCCTTCAGGTCTCTGTGACCCATACGTTATTCCGTGGTATTTCTCCAATACAGAGGCCCTGGCCTTCGGGTCTCTGTGACCCATACGTTACTCAATGGTATTCAGGGCACTCCGGCCTGGCTCGTAGTAGTAACACAGAAATGGTAAGGGAAAGGGGGAAAGAAACAAACCTCATCTTCGTCATACTAAACACTTTTGTTATACACACACACATATACACTGTTCACATTTGTCTTCTTGTTTTTGTCATCTTTGCTTCGTCTTGTTCTTTTGGACCTTTGTACTCTTTGTACTCGGTTCAGCAGCCGGTTGCTACGCCGACATGGCCCGTTGTGTGACTCTAAAGTTGGAGCTGCATCGTTTTATCAAACGCGCAGAACAAGAGGCACGCTCCGCACGCTCAGCACGATCAGCACGCGCAGTACACGCGGCACACAGAGCACGCGTAACACACGCGAGGCACGCACAGCACGCAATGTCCCCCAAGTGGAAGAGATGGAATACAAAAACACAGAAGTGGAAGAGATGGAAGACAAAAACACAGAAGAGGAAGAAGAAGAAGAAGAAAAAGTAGCGGCCACACGCGCGTCCCGCGACATAATCTCCACGTTCGACCTGTTGGTCACGCGCGCATACTAGAGATCGTGGTGACCGCCCACGAACCTCAAGGGCCTGAGGAAATGCGGCAACGACTGGAAAATGACGGACGCCACGGAGCTGCGCAGCTACCTCGGAATGCTGCTCCCTCGCCGGGCGTGTACAGCGTGTACAGGCGTGTACAGGCGTGTACAGGTGTGTACAGTTCCCCTGGAGAGCCTGTGGCACGAGGAGAGCGGCAGGGCCATTTTCCGCGGCACAATGTCGCTCAAGCGATTCCACGCTCGCTCGCGAAAGTGCTGCGATTTGACGACCGCAAGGCGAGGCGCCAGGCGAGCCTCCGACAAACTGGGTGCGGCGGCTGCCTCGCCTCTACAACCCGGGCCCCGGCGTGACCGTGGGGAGCAGCTGGTTCCCTTTTGAGGTGTGTGTGTGTGTGTGTATGTATGTATGTATGTATGTATGTGTGTATCCCATGCTCATCGTTATCCTCGTTGTCCGTCACGTCCACCAAGGTCGATGCTCCTTCCGCCAGGACATGCCCAGCAAGCCCGACAGGTACGGACTCAAGTCGTGGGTGGCCTGCGGCGCCGGCTCCAGCTACGGGTGGAACATGCAGGTCTACGGGCAAGTCTGTGAGCGGCGAGCCGAGAGGAATCAGGGCGCCCGGTGGTGATGGACCTGACCGAGGGCCCTGCGGGGCCAACGCAATGTGACGTCGACAACTTGGAGCATTCCGATGAAGGAAAGTAAAAATAAAGGATTGAATATCAACTTAAAGCTATATTTCAACTCTGTTTGGGGCTGCTATTTAAAGCCATATTGTAAGTCTTATTCAGGCTGCTCTAAAAACCAAACCTCCATATAAGCCAGACTGATTTCATGCCATGGTGATAGTATACACATCCCTTAATGTTCCTATGCATTTTCGGAGCATTCTGATGAAGAATTTTAAAAATAAAGGCTTAATTGTCAACTTAAAGCTATATTTCAACTCTGTTTGAGGCTGCTATTTAAAGCCATATTGTAAGTCTTATTCAGGCTGCTCTAAAAACCAAACCTCCATATTAGCCAGACTGATTTCATGCCATGGTGATAGTATACACATCCCTTAATGTCCCTGTGCATTTTCGGAGCATTCTGATGTAGGAAAGAAAAAATAAAGGCTTAAATGCTATATTTCAATTCTGTTTGAGGCTGCTATTTAAAGCCATATTATAAGTCTTATTCAGGCTGCTGTAAAAACCAAACCTCCATATTAGCCAGACTCAGTTCACCCCAGGGTAATAGGATACACATCCCCTAATGTCCCTGTGCATTTTCGGAGCATTCTGATGAAGGAAAGTAAAAATAAAGGCTTGAATGTCAACTTAAAGCTATATTTCAACTCTGTTTGAGGCTGCTATTTAAAGCCATATTCTAAGTCTTATTCAGGCTGCTTTAAAAACCAAACCTCCATATTAGCCAGACTAATTTCACCCCAGGGTGATAGGATACACATCCCTTAATGTCCCTGTGCATTTTCGGAGCATTCTGATGAAGGAAAGTAAAAATAAAGGCTGAAATGTCAACTTAAAGCTATATTTCAACTCTGTTTGAGGCTGCTATTTAAAGCCATATTGTAAGTCTTATTCAGGCTGCTCTAAAAACCAAACCTCCATATTAGCCAGACTGATTTCACGCCATGGTGATAGGATACACATCCCTTAATGTCCCTGTGCATTTTCGGAGCATTCTGATGAAAGATTTTAAAAATAAAGGCTGAAATGTCAACTTAAAGCTATATTTCAACTCTGTTTGAGGCTGCTATTTAAAGCCATATTGTAAGTCTTATTCAGGCTGCTCTAAAAACCAAACCTCCATATTAGCCAGACTGATTTCACGCCATGGTGATAGTATACACATCCCTTAATTTCCCTGTGCATTTTCGGAGCATTCTAATGAAGGAAAGTAAAAATAAAGGCTTACATGTCAACTTAAAGCTATATTTCAACTCTGTTTGAGGCTGCTATTTAAAGCCATATTCTAAGTCTTATTCAGGCTGCTCTAAAAACCAAACCTCCATATTAGCCAGACTGATTTCATGCCATGGTGATAGTATACACATCCCTTAATGTTCCTATGCATTTTTGGAGCATTCTGATGAAGCAAAGTAAAAATAAAGGCTTAAATGTCAACTTAAAGCTATATTTCAAATAAGTATTTGGCCCCTTGTTGATTTTGTAAGTTTATTCAGGCTGCTCAAAAATGCAAAAATCTCCATATTAATCATACTGTATTTCAGTGAAAGGGTCCCAAATAAAATCCCTTAAAATCCATCATATGAATTTATTAAATTTAACCATCTGAGGAAAGGAAAAACAAGTATTTGATGTCAACTTAAACAAGCATATTTCAACTTTGAGGCTGCTATTTAAAAAGCCATTATTGGCCAGCACAGATGTCAAAAACCAAACCTTTTATAGTTGGTGACAAGGTTTGTACACATCCCTTAATGCCCTATTTTTGGCCCTCTCCTGCAGGCAGCCTCCAAAAAGGCAAACAACTCCAATATTTCAACCTGACTGAATTTTAAAGCCATATTCTAAAGTCTTTTCAATCGGCTTCAGGTCTGAAACTCCCTATTAGCCATGTCCCTGATGTGCTTTTTTTCTTCAGCCACTCTTTTGTTGCTTTGATGAAGGTGTGCTAAAGGCTTAAATGTCAACTTAAAGCTATATTTCAACTCTGAGGCTCTCTCATTGAAAGGATATTGTAAGTCTTATTCAGGCTGCTCTAAAACCAAACCCCATATTAGCCAGACTGTTTTCACCCCAGGGTGATAGTATACACATCCCTTAATGTCCCTGTGCATTTTCTTTGCATTCTGATGAAGGAAAGTAAAAATAAAGGCTTAAATGTCAACTTAAAGCTATATTTCAACTCTGATTGAGGCTAATTTCCAAGCCATATTCTAAGTCTTATTCAGGCTGCTCTAAAAACCAAACCTCCATATTAGCCAGACTGTATTTCACCCCAGGGTGATAGTATACACATCCCTTAATGTCCCTGCAGGATTTCAATCCATCTGATGAAGGAAAGTTAAAAACAGTTTCTTTTGTAAAATGGTCCCAGCTTAAAGCTGATTCATTTTCCCCCCTTGTGGTTTTGGGCTGATTCCTAAAGCCATATTGGGAGTCTTATTCAGGCTGCTCTAAAACCAAACCTCCATATTAGCTAGACTGATTTTGGCCCCAGGGTGATAGTATACACATCCCTTAATGTCCCTGTGCATTTTCGCATTCTGATGAAGGAAAGTAAAAATAAAGGCTTTTCTGTCAACTTAAAGCTATATTTCAACTCTGTTTGAGGCTGCTATTTAAAGCCTTGTATTCAAAATCTTATTCAGGCTGCTCTAAAACCAAACCTCCATATTAGCCAGACTGATTTCACCCCTGGGTGATTGTATACACATCCCTTAATGTCCCTGTGCATTTTGGAGCATTCTGATGAAGGAAAGTAAAAATAAAAGCTTAAATGTCAACTTAAAGCTATATTTCAACTCTGTTTGAGGCTGCTTGTAAAGCCATATTGTAAGTCTTATTCAGGCTGCTCTAAAACCAAACCTCCATATTAGCTGGACTTTTCTTTGGGATTCACCCCAGGGTGATAGTATACACATCCCTTAATGTCCCTGTGCATTTTTGTAAGCATTCTGATGAAGGAAAAATCATAAAGGCTTAAATGTCAACTTAAAGCTATATTTCAACTCTGTTTGAGGCTGCTATTTAAAGCCATATTCTAAGTCTTATTCAGGCTGCTCTAAAACCAAACCTCCATATTAGCCAGACTGATTTCACCCCAGGGTGATAGTATACACATCCCTAATGTCCCTGTGCATTTTCGAGCATTCTGATGAAGGAAAGTAAAATAAAAGGCTTAAATGTCAACTTAAAGCTATATTTCAACTCTGTTTGAGGCTGCTATTTAAAAAACATATTGTAAGTCTTATTCAGGCTGCTCTAAAAACCAAACCTCCATATTAGCCAGACTGATTTCACCCCAGGGTGATAGTATACACATCCCTTAATGTCCCTGTGCATTTTCGGAGCATTCTGATGAAGGAAAGTAAAAATAAAGGCTTAAATGTCAACTTAAAGCTATATTTCAACTCTGTTTGAGGCTGCTATTTAAAGCCATATTGTAAGTCTTATTCAGGCTGCTCTAAAAACCAAACCTCCATATTAGCCAGACTGATTTCACCCCAGGGTGATAGTATACACATCCCTAATGTCCCTGTGCATTTTTCGGACATTCTGATGAAGGAAAGTAAAAATAAAGGCTTAAATGTCAACTTAAAGCTATATTTCAACTCTGTTTGAGGCTGCTATTTAAAGCCATATTGTAAGTCTTATTCAGGCTGCTCTAAAAACCAAACCTCCATATTAGCCAGACTGATTTCACCCCAGGGTGATAGTATACACATCCCTTAATGTCCCTGTGCATTTTCGACATTCTGATGAAGGAAAGTAAAAATAAAGGCTTAAATGTCAACTTAAAGCTATATTTCAACTCTGTTTGAGGCTGCTATTTAAAGCCATATTCTAAGTCTTATTCAGGCTGCTCTAAAAACCAAACCTCCATATTAGCCAGACTGATTTCACCCCATGGTGATAGTATACACATCCCTTAATGTCCCTGTGCATTTTCGGAGCATTCTGATGAAGGAAAGTAAAAATAAAGGCTTAAATGTCAACTTAAAGCTATATTTCAACTCTGTTTGAGGCTGCTATTTAAAGCCATATTGTAAGTCTTATTCAGGCTGCTCTAAAAACCAAACCTCCATATTAGCCAGACTGATTTCACCCCATGGTGATAGTATACACATCCCTTAATGTCCCTGTGCATTTTCGGAGCATTCTGATGAAGGAAAGTAAAAATAAAGGCTTAAATGTCAACTTAAAGCTATATTTCAACTCTGTTTGAGGCTGCTATTTAAAGCCATATTGTAAGTCTTATTCAGGCTGCTCTAAAAACCAAACCTCCATATTAGCCAGACTGATTTCACCCCATGGTGATAGTATACACATCCCTTAATGTCCCTGTGCATTTTTCGAGCATTCTGATGAAGGAAAGTAAAAATAAAGGCTTAAATGTCAACTTAAAGCTATATTTCAACTCTGTTTGAGGCTGCTATTTAAAGCCATATTCTAAGTCTTATTCAGGCTGCTCTAAAACCAAACCTCCATATTAGCCAGACTATTTCACCCCATGGTGATAGGATACACATCCCTTAATGTCCCTGTGCATTTTCGGAGCATTCTGATGAAGGAAAGTAAAAATAAAGGCTTAAATGTCAACTTAAAGCTATATTTCAACTCTGTTTGAGGCTGCTATTTAAAGCCATATTGTAAGTCTTATTCAGGCTGCTCTAAAATCCAAACCTCCATATTAGCCAGACTGATTTCACCCCAGGGTGATAGTATACACATCCCTTAATGTCCCTGTGCATTTTTGGAGCATTCTGATGAAGGAAAGTAAAAATAAAGGCTTAAATGTCAACTTAAAGCTATATTTCAACTCTGTTTGAGGCTGCTATTTAAAGCCATATTGTAAGTCTTATTCAGGCTGCTCTAAAAACCAAACCTCCATTTTAGCCATACTCACTTCACCCCAGGGTGATAGGATACACATCCCTTAATGTCGCTGTGCATTATCGGAGCATTCTGATGAAGGAAAGTAAAAAAAAAAGGCATAAATGTTAACTTAAAGCTATATTTCAACTCTGTTTGAGGCTGCTATTTAAAGCCATATTCTAAGTCTTATTCAGGCTGCTCTAAAAACCAAACCTCCATATTAGCCAGACTGATTTCACCCCAGGGTGATAGTATACACATCCCTTAATGTCCCTGTGCATTTTCGGAGCATTCTGATGAAGGAAAGTAAAAATAAAGGCTTAAATGTCAACTTAAAGCTATATTTCAACTCTGTTTGAGGCTGCTATTTAAAGCCATATTGTAAGTCTTATTCAGGCTGCTCTAAAACCAAACCTCCATATTAGCCAGACTGATTTCATGCCATGGTGATAGTATACACATCCCTTAATGTTCCTATGCATTTTCGGAGCATTCTGATGAAGCAAAGTAAAAATAAAGGCTTAAATGTCAACTTAAAGCTATGTTTCAACTCTGTTTGAGGCTGCTATTTAAAGCCATATTGTCAGTCTTATTCAGGCTGCTCTAAAACCAAACCTCCATATTAGCCAGACTGATTTCACCCCATGGTGATAGTATACACATCCCTAATGTCCCTGTGCATTTTTTGGAGCATTCTGATGAAGGAAAGTAAAAATAAAGGCTTAAATGTCAACTTAAAGCTATATTTCAACTCTGTTTGAGGCTGCTATTTAAAGCCATATTGTAAGTCTTATTCAGGCTGCTCTAAAACCAAACCTCCATATTAGCCAGACTGATTTCACCCCATGGGTGATAGTATACACATCCCTTAATGTCCCTGTGCATTTTCGAGCATTCTGATGAAGGAAAGTAAAAATAAAGGCTTAAATGTCAACTTAAAGCTATATTTCAACTCTGTTTGAGGCTGCTATTTAAAGCCATATTGTAAGTCTTATTCAGGCTGCTCTAAAACCAAACCTCCATATTAGCCAGACTCATTTCACCCCAGGGTGATAGTATACACATCCCTTAATGTCCCTGTGCATTTTCGGAGCATTCTGATGAAGGAAAGTAAAAATAAAGGCTTAAATGTCAACTTAAAGCTATATTTCAACTCTGTTTGAGGCTGCTATTTAAAGCCATATTGTAAGTCTTATTCAGGCTGCTCTAAAACCAAACCTCCATATTAGCCAGACTGATTTCACCCCAGGGTGATAGTATACACATCCCTTAATGTCCCTGTGCATTTTCGGAGCATTCTGATGAAGGAAAGTAAAAATAAAGGCTTAAATGTCAACTTAAAGCTATATTTCAACTCTGTTTGAGGCTGCTATTTAAAGCCATATTGTAAGTCTTATTCAGGCTGCTCTAAAACCAAACCTCCATATTAGCCAGACTGATTTCACCCCAGGATGATAGTATACACATCCCTTAATGTCCCTGTGCATTTTCGGAGCATTCTGATGAAGGAAAGTAAAAATAAAGGCTTAAATGTCAACTTAAAGCTATATTTCAACTCTGTTTGAGGCTGCTATTTAAAGCCATATTCTAAGTCTTATTCAGGCTGCTCTAAAAACCAAACCTCCATATTAGCCAGACTGATTTCACCCCAGGGTGATAGTATACACATCCCTTAATGTCCCTGTGCATTTTTGGAGCATTCTGATGAAGGAAAGTAAAAAAAATAAAGGCTTAAATGTCAACTTAAAGCTATATTTCAACTCTGTTTGAGGCTGCTATTTAAAGCCATATTCTAAGTCTTATTCAGGCTGCTCTAAAAACCAAACCTCCATATTAGCCAGACTGATTTCACCCCAGGGTGATAGTATACACATCCCTAATGTCCCTGTGCATTTTCGGAGCATTCTGATGAAGGAAAGTAAAAATAAAGGCTTAAATGTCAACTTAAAGCTATATTTCAACTCTGTTTGAGGCTGCTATTTAAAACCATATTGTAAGTCTTATTCAGGCTGCTCTAAAAACCAAACCTCCATATTAGCCAGACTGATTTCACCCCAGGGTGATAGTATACACATCCCTTAATGTCCCTGTGCATTTTCGAGCATTCTGATGAAGGAAAGTAAAAATAAAGGCTTAAATGTCAACTTAAAGCTATATTTCAACTCTGTTTGAGGCTGCTATTTAAAGCCATATTGTAAGTCTTATTCAGGCTGCTCTAAAAACCAAACCTCCATATTAGCCAGACTGATTTCACCCCAGGGTGATAGTATACACATCCCTTAATGTCCCTGTGCATTTTTGGAGCATTCTGATGAAGGAAAGTAAAAATAAAGGCTTAAATGTCAACTTAAAGCTATATTTCAACTCTGTTTGAGGCTGCTATTTAAAGCCATATTGTAAGTCTTATTCAGGCTGCTCTAAAACCAAACCTCCATATTAGCCAGACTGATTTCACCCCAGGGTGATAGTATACACATCCCTTAATGTCCCTGTGCATTTTCGGAGCATTCTGATGAAGGAAAGTAAAAATAAAGGCTTAAATGTCAACTTAAAGCTATATTTCAACTCTGTTTGAGGCTGCTATTTAAAGCCATATTGTAAGTCTTATTCAGGCTGCTCTAAAAACCAAACCTCCATATTAGCCAGACTGATTTCACCCCAGGGTGATAGTATACACATCCCTTAATGTCCCTGTGCATTTTCGAGCATTCTGATGAAGGAAAGTAAAAATAAAGGCTTAAATGTCAACTTAAAGCTATATTTCAACTCTGTTTGAGGCTGCTATTTAAAGCCATATTGTAAGTCTTATTCAGGCTGCTCTAAAACTCAAACCTCCATATTAGCCAGACTCATTTCACCCCAGGGTGATAGTATACACATCCCTTAATGTCCCTGTGCATTTTCGGAGCATTCTGATGAAGGAAAGTAAAAATAAAAGCTTAAATGTCAACTTAAAGCTATATTTCAACTCTGTTTGAGGCTGCTATTTAAAGCCATATTGTAAGTCTTATTCAGGCTGCTCTAAAAACCAAACCTCCATATTAGCCAGACTGATTTCACCCCAGGGTGATAGTATACACATCCCTTAATGTCCCTGTGCATTTTTGGAGCATTCTGATGAAGGAAAGTAAAAATAAAGGCTTAAATGTCAACTTAAAGCTATATTTCAACTCTGTTTGAGGCTGCTATTTAAAGCCATATTGTAAGTCTTATTCAGGCTGCTCTAAAAACCAAACCTCCATATTAGCCAGACTGATTTCACCCCAGGGTGATAGTATACATCCCCAAATGTCCCTGTGCATTTTCGGAGCATTCTGATGAAGGAAAGTAAAAAAAAAGGCTTAAATGTCAACTTAAAGCTATATTTCAACTCTGTTTGAGGCTGCTATTTAAAGCCATATTCTAAGTCTTATTCAGGCTGCTCTAAAACCAAACCTCCATATTAGCCAGACTGATTTCACCCCAGGGTGATAGTATACACATCCCTTAATGTCCCTGTGCATTTTTCGAGCATTCTGATGAAGGAAAGTAAAAATAAAGGCTTAAATGTCAACTTAAAGCTATATTTCAACTCTGTTTGAGGCTGCTATTTAAAGCCATATTGTAAGTCTTATTCAGGCTGCTCTAAAACCAAACCTCCATATTAGCCAGACTGATTTCACCCCAGGGTGATAGTATACATCCCTTAATGTCCCTGTGCATTTTCGGAGCATTCTGATGAAGGAAAGTAAAAATAAAGGCTTAAATGTCAACTTAAAGCTATATTTCAACTCTGTTTGAGGCTGCTATTTAAAGCCATATTGTAAGTCTTATTCAGGCTGCTCTAAAACCAAACCTCCATATTAGCCAGACTGATTTCACCCCAGGGTGATAGTATACACATCCCTTAATGTCCCTGTGCATTTTCGAGCATTCTGATGAAGGAAAGTAAAAATAAAGGCTTAAATGTCAACTTAAAGCTATATTTCAACTCTGTTTGAGGCTGCTATTTAAAGCCATATTGTAAGTCTTATTCAGGCTGCTCTAAAAACCAAACCTCCATATTAGCCAGACTGATTTCACCCCAGGGTGATAGTATACACATCCCTTAATGTCCCTGTGCATTTTGGAGCATTCTGATGAAGGAAAGTAAAAATAAAGGCTTAAATGTCAACTTAAAGCTATATTTCAACTCTGTTTGAGGCTGCTATTTAAAGCCATATTGTAAGTCTTATTCAGGCTGCTCTAAAAACCAAACCTCCATATTAGCCAGACTGATTTCACCCCAGGGTGATAGTATACACATCCCTTAATGTCCCTGTGCATTTTTGGAGCATTCTGATGAAGGAAAGTAAAAATAAAGGCTTAAATGTCAACTTAAAGCTATATTTCAACTCTGTTTGAGGCTGCTATTTAAAGCCATATTGTAAGTCTTATTCAGGCTGCTCTAAAACCAAACCTCCATATTAGCCAGACTGATTTCACCCCAGGGTGATAGTATACACATCCCTTAATGTCCCTGTGCATTTTTGGAGCATTCTGATGAAGGAAAGTAAAAATAAAGGCTTAAATGTCAACTTAAAGCTATATTTCAACTCTGTTTGAGGCTGCTATTTAAAGCCATATTGTAAGTCTTATTCAGGCTGCTCTAAAAACCAAACCTCCATATTAGCCAGACTGATTTCACCCCAGGGTGATAGTATACACATCCCTTAATGTCCCTGTGCATTTTGGAGCATTCTGATGAAGGAAAGTAAAAATAAAGGCTTAAATGTCAACTTAAAGCTATATTTCAACTCTGTTTGAGGCTGCTATTTAAAGCCATATTGTAAGTCTTATTCAGGCTGCTCTAAAAACCAAACCTCCATATTAGCCAGACTGATTTCACCCCAGGGTGATAGTATACACATCCCTTAATGTCCCTGTGCATTTTCGGAGCATTCTGATGAAGGAAAGTAAAAATAAAGGCTTAAATGTCAACTTAAAGCTATATTTCAACTCTGTTTGAGGCTGCTAGTTAAAGCCATATTGTAAGTCTTATTCAGGCTGCTCTAAAACCAAACCTCCATATTAGCCAGACTGATTTCACCCCAGGGTGATAGTATACACATCCCTTAATGTCCCTGTGCATTTTTGGAGCATTCTGATGAAGGAAAGTAAAAAATAAAGGCTTAAATGTCAACTTAAAGCTATATTTCAACTCTGTTTGAGGCTGCTATTTAAAGCCATATTGTAAGTCTTATTCAGGCTGCTCTAAAAACCAAACCTCCATATTAGCCAGACTGATTTCACCCCAGGGTGATAGTATACACATCCCTTAATGTCCCTGTGCATT
>NW_021166684.1:0-22500 GCF_004354835.1 Perca flavescens
TTCATTCATCAGAGAGTTTGACAGCAGTGAACAGAAGATGAGACAGATTGTTAGAGAGTTTAGGAAGATCGCTGATGGAGTCAGAATGATACAGAAGAGTTCAGATAGAGTCAGAAGAGCTGGTGCATGAAAAGTCTCAACTTGAGTGGGGGATTTATGAATTGTAATAAGAAATTGTAATTAAATAAGTGAATGGATGTATATTTTTTCACTCTAAATCTGTCTGTGTGGTGGGTGTTATAGGCTAAATGAAGGCGCTAATCTTTCATTAATATCAGAGTTTGACAGGTCATATTTGTGCGGTTTCAAACCTATAAACATGAATTTAAAGCTTCCATAAAATAACTTCAGTATCGCAGTCCAACAGTGAGTGAGATTAAATATTAAAACAACAGTCAAAAATATAAAATATCAGTTTTTATTGGGTCAGATACTGAAAAAAGAACATGTCACTCCACTGAAATACAGATTTTAATTCTGAAACTAAACCTCCGTTATGTGATACTAGTTGTGTATGTATTTGTGAACGAGGCCTTTTCTTCATGCTGCAGCTTCTATCACTACCTCAATGATAATGAAATAATGCATAATAATATATTATGGAATGAGAAAGTTATCTCGATGGCTTGGGGTTAAGAGTTTGGTTTAGGGGTTAGGGGTATGGGGTTTGGGTTAGTTCGGGGTTAGGGTTAGGTTGAGGTTATGGAATGAGAACATTATCTTGATGGTCTCCCCAACTTCATCTGACGTCTGTGAGATTAATATTAAAAGCCAAAGGCAGAAGGACGGGCCAGCGCACGTCACTTGAAGTTCTCCATTAGGGTTAGGTTGGGGAGGGTTCAGAGGGTTAGGGTTAGGTTGGGGAGGGTTAGGTTGGGGAGGGTTCAGAGGGTTAGGGTTAGGTTGGGGAGGGTTAGGTTGGGGAGGGTTCAGAGGGTTAGGGTTAGGTTGGGGAGGGTTAGGTTCAGGTTAAAACACAATGCCGAGATGGCCGCCATGATGGGCGGGCACAAGGGGACTACTGGTGTGATTAAAACACTTAAAAACCTCCTTAGAAAACCGAGTTTGGTTATATAAGAGAAGGCCAGATATTAAAGGCAGGTTAAAGAACCACTGGACAGGATGGACAGCTGGAGAATACAACTTTAAATAAAAGGTCACTTCCACACCTGCCCTGGTCTCTCTCCTGGAGCCCAACACGTCCTCCCACCCACCCGGAAGAACTACAAGTGAACCAGCTTTGGAACATATTCTGGGCCACGTCTCTAGTGGGAGTTGTAGTTTTTAAATATATTGGTATATTTATGTTTTTTTTCTGTTTTCATGTTTCATATGTTCTTGTTAATTGAGAAAATGTTTAATTGGATTCATTCTGTAAAATGTTGCAATCATATTTAGGACTTTGCTGAGACTGTAAGACGAGTACTACCTTTACTGTATCTCAGGGCTCAGGGATTTACCGCTTCAATAAAATAATTCTCAGTCCAAGAATCCAAAGTTAAATATTAAACCGATCGTCCAACATATTGAATATCAGATCAGTGTTATTGTTGATGTTGGCTGAGGTTAGTTTCTTCTGCTGCTCTAACTCAGAGTTTTCTTTTAATCTGAAAGGATTAGTGAGTTTTTAAATGTCAGAAATCTAAGGGGAGCTAGAGTTTCTTCCCAGCTGCAGCAGAGAGTACCTGAGAGGAGCTGGGAGGAAACACCTGTGTGTGTGTGTGTGTGTGTGTGTGTGTGTGTGTGTGTGTGTGTGTGTGTGTGTGTGTGTGTGTGTGTGTGTGTGTGTGTGTGTGTATTTATTCTGATGATGTGTCTCTTCCTGTCTCCACAGAACCTTTCTGATCACATAAAATCACAGTTTGATTTGAAGTCAGCTTAAAGTCATCTAAAGTCATCTCAGTTTGTCTAAACCTTCAGTGAAAAGTTAATCAGCTACAGTCCTCACACGCTGCTGTCTGATTGGTTTCTCTGAACATGTGATTTCAACTCAGAGACGTGATGCTGACAGGACAGACTGATCTCTCAGAGCTGATTTACTTGTAAACAGGTAAGAACCACTAAACCTCTTGATGATGATCTGATTGTAATAATGTAAAGATGAAGGTGATCTATCGTAGCTGATCTTAGATGTTCAGGATTTGTTCACGTTGACCCAACACGGTTTCTAAAGAAGAGGCTGGAAACTCTCCACATATCACACACACTAGATTAGTTTAGGAAGGATTATATGAGAACCATGTTACATATTTATGCAACATTTTATGTTATGAATTGCCTTTTACTTGTCAGAACTTCCTGTTGTCTTATGTTTCTATTTTAAAGTGTTTTCTTTTTTTTTTAAGGAGTAAATGTAAGACCACATGAATTAGTTTTTGCAGGATTATAAAGGTACTTTTCCTCTCTGTGTATGAACCAGGATCACATGGTTCAGAGATAAAATGACCTTTGAGCTGAATAACCATCAAGTAAGAGAGATAGTCTGACTCTGTGTAACACTGTGAGATTATATATTCTATTAAACCAGAGAACTAAAGTATTATTGTTCATGTGAGTTCATGGAAGGATTTCATTATATAAACTGTATATGAATCCTACTAACTCTGAAATAAATCAAATGTATCTTTTAAAAGCTGTAATGTTGAGAAGTTCTGTTGGTGTGAATGGAGAGAAGTTAGAGTTTCCTCCCACCTGCAGCAGCATGTACCTGAGTGGAGCTGGGAAGAAACACGTGTGTGTGTGTGTGTGTGTGTGTGTGTGTGTGTGTGTGTGTGTGTGTGTGTGTGTGTGTGTGTGTGTGTGTGTGTTTATTCTGATGATGTGTGTCTCTTCCTGTCTCCACAGAACCTTTCTGATCACATCAGATCACAGTTTGATTTAAGGTCAGCTTCTTCATCACTCTGAAGAGGAGATCTCAACACTTCAGGAGGACCAGGAGACCTGGAGATGGGGAATTCAAATTCAACACCAACAACAGATAGCATGGGGGCTACAGGGTCAACACCAAGAAGAGAAAGCAAAGCCCTCCCTCCTGATCTGTCTGAATTAATGAACAAACTCAAAAATCACTCAGCTTCATTCATCAAAGATTTTGACCGCAGTGATAGCAGGATGAGACAGATTGTTGGAGAGTTCCAAAAGATTGCTGATAGAGAAATCAGATCCTCAGACATGATGGCGTCTACCTCAGAAGGAGCACCTGCTGCTGAGAGAGACTTCATGGAGATCCTTGAACCCCTGAAGAAGGACCTGGAAGAAATAAAGAGGTTGTGTGAGGAGTTGGAGCAAAGATCAGCTGAACTTCAGGCTGGAATCACTCTGACAGACATGGAGGAGTGTCAGAGCGTTCTGAGACGAGTTTCTGAAGATAGAAGAGAAATCATGATTTTGCCTCATCTGTGTAGCAGGGTGGTTGAGGACTGTGAAAAGATGAAGAAAGAACTCAAAGACTTCACAGAATAGTAAAGATAGAAGCTGCAGTTTGTAGAAAAGGCCTTATTTATCCATAAGTTCTCACTAAATCTGCAGTTTGAGATATAGAACATCTAATTTGGGACACATATATTCCTCTGGTCCTAATTATCAAAAAACAAACTCTGGCTTATAGTTCTGACTGGAACATGATGTAACTGTGTTGGACTCAGACCAGGTTAAACTGCAGTTTCTCATGTAACCAATGATGGTGCTACACCGGGGCTAGTCTCGCTTTGCCAGACCTTCCTCTACAGCGCTGCGGAGGAGGGTCTGGCTAGTCCACACAGCATTCTGGGATGGGAGGACAATGTGCTCTGGTTTATTGGCATCTCTCTAAACCAATCACAATCATCATGGGCAGGGCTAAGCTCCACAAGGAGCCACAGTGCCTCTGCTAAATAGTCTCAGGAAGGAACTTGTTTTGGTGGAACGTGTACGTTCAAAAGTAGTTTTAGTCGTGCAAAAGAAAACTCTGATTGGACAGATAGTCTAGCTAGCTGTCTGGATTTACCCTGCAGAGATCTGAGGACCAGTTAACCATAGTCCTCACAAATCCACCGGAGGTTAGAACGCCAACACAGAGACAGAGGAAGGCGATGCACATCCGGGAGAAATTTCAGATGGCACCGTACCAGAGCAATCCTGGAAGTGGAACCTCGTGGATATAGACTATACCGGGGCAAACCAGGACTATAGCCCTGTCACAAATCTAGTTAGTTTTGTCGAGGAGAAACTTTATTTTAAAAGTAAACAAAGTCATGAATCTCAGCTATTTTCTGCCTGCATCTAACCTGAAAGACTCTCTTAAAGATATTTTTTAGTTTTGTGTCAGGGGACACTGAGACAAGTTTCTGAAGATAAAAGAGAGGGAGAGAGAAATCCCCATTTTGGCTGATGTGTGTCAGAAGGTTGTTGAGGACTCTTAAAGGATGAAGGAAGAAGTCAAAGACTGGTGGTGGCTGATCTGTGCATGTGCTGCTTGGTATAATACGTACAGCTGCCATTCTTCTCCAGAGCTTCCTCAATTGTTGAATTGGTGCCTGAAGAGTAAAGTGTGGCGAGCATGTTTCATCGCGATCGTGAGATATGACATAATCCTGACGCCATAAAAAGAGATTCAAACTTATTGAATATTTTTGCAATTTATGTGAACTACAAGAAGAAACAATATGTTTGTTCTTTCACTGTATATGTATATTAGAATATTTGGGTTGATGTTCAACATTTTTATAATAAGGAAAACTGGGCCATCAATATGGCAGTTTCAAGTAGAAGGTTAAAATTAAATGTTTCCAGCTGATAATGAATGAAAAGATACCGGTTCTGTTTTCTTGTTCATCATATTCTATGTTTTTATATGAAAAAGCGTTCATGTTATGTTCATTTGTTCTTTATTACCAGTTAATTGCAGAGGTGGAAAGTTACTAATTACATTTACTCACATTAATGTAACTAAGTAGTCTTTTGTGTAAAAAAGTAGTTTTTAAGACCTTTAATTTTACTTTTACTTAAGTTCTGTTTGAAGTATTGTACTTTGCTACATTTTAATCACATCTGTTACAAAGTGTTCTCTAAATAATAATAAAAAAGGAAGATAATGTTACATTTAGTGTGTCTTTGTGGGAGTATTGTGTCTCTTTTTCACATTATTTTGGATCATTATTATCTCCATATCTGTGTCTGAAACGTTGGAAAAGTTATAATAATAATAATATAATATAATATATACCTAAACACTCAAAGAGCTTAAAGACCAAACGGTTACACTTTACTTGAAGGTATCTATATAAGAGTGACATGACACTGTCATGAACGTGTCATAAACATAATAAACAAGTCATAAATGTTCATGATATAATGCTTCTTTTAGTGTCATTCAGTTTTTGTCATGACAGGTTAGGTCTGGGTTAAAATGCAGCGCCTAGCATGGGTGCTACGAGGGGCACAGGCACAAGGGGACCACTGGTGGGAATAAAACACTTTAAAGAACTCCTTAAAAAAACGGGTTTGGTTACTTAAAAAAGAGGGGGCTGTTTAAAAGATGGACAGATATTAAAAGAAGGTTAAAAGGAACACTGGACAGGAAGGACAGCGGGAAATTAAAAACCTTAGATAAAAGGTCACCTCCACAACTATTATAGGCCATAAATGTTCATGATATAATGCTTCTTTCAGTTTTTGTCATGACAGGTTAGGGTTAGGGTTAGGGTTCATGTTTCTATGACACTGTCGTGACATTCTTATGTAGATACATAAGGTAAACTTCTACCGACCTAACTGACTCAACTAGTCTCTAGAAAAGTCTCTTAGTTATATTTATTGGACCTAAATCTTATAATGTGGTGAAAACTCTGCATTTATGTAAAGAGCATCATGCAGCTGGTGATGAAGACACCGGGGCTTGTTTTATACCACGCGGTGTCAAACTCGAGGCCCGTGGGCCCAATCCGGGTCCTCGCTGATTTTAATCCGGCCCACATATCAGGTAACCTGACTCCACCAGATGGATCGCTTCACATTTGCTCGGCATATCCATCTGACTTTACGTTGGAGAACTTTTGAGAAGGGGCGAAAATCCTGGTTAGCTGATTGGATAAACCATCTGTCTATCACCACCTATGTTGGTGATAATCAACCAATCAGATCAACAAAGCGTATGACGTACCTTTCCCATTTTCTTCACGACTAGCGGAGCCAGTTGATATATCAAACTCTTACCGAAACCAGTCGGGAGAAGAGCAAAAACATCTTTTCCTCCGAGAAAAACCCGATTCAGTGATTGTGAGATCGAGGTGCTCCTAACAGAGGTAGAACATCCAAACTAAATCCTGTTTGGAAGCCTTAACCCTTGTGTAGTGTTCATATTTTGGTAATACAAACTTAATAATGTAATGTAACAGATTTAGCTCAATTACCAATGATACATACATAATTTATGGTTCATATTTGCCATTTATGATCAGATGATCATTTTCGTTTTTTTGTGAGAAAACAAGGAAATTCAATTATTAAAAAAGTAAAAAATAGAAACAAGATTTTGGATCATTATTGGTGCAAAACAGGTGAAAGTGCTTGAAATGTAACAATTTGGTAACTTAGTGTGGGAATAGCAGGTGCAGAAAGACAACATTCCCACACACAGACACCTACAATCAGACACGCGCGAGCACACACACACACACACACACACACACACACACACACACACACACACACACACACACACACACACACACACACACACACACACACACACACACACACACACGCACACACACCAAACAATGCATTTCACAGGGAGAGGAAGGGGAGAGCAGCGCTGCACGGTGTGGGAGGATCCCCTGCCTCTCCCCGTTGCTGGCAGCCCCTTGCCGGGCACCACGAGAACGGATTGTTGGGTTCAGGGAAACAAAAACTGGGTTAGGTTCGGAAAACGGGGAGACCATCGGAGTTCACTAAAACACAGTCTACAAAACCTCGGGAGCATTACGCACAATCACATGTGTGATCAAACGTTTGTGGAAAACTGGGAAATTGTTTACGAATGGAAATTCTTTATAAATTCCGACTATTGCGAGGAATGTTGCGATGACAAATTTTACCCTGCTTCACGTAGCTTATTCTTGCGTAACAGGTTTTATAAATGAGGACCCTGGACGGTCTCACTAGGCGCCAAAAAAGACAGGAAAGTGTTTTTCAAACTGCGATTACAAGCACTATAACTCCATATTCATAATGTTCTAGTGAAAAACTAAAACATCAGTCATCTGTTTAGTGATGAAAAGTGAATGCAGGGTTGACGGAGGTTTTACAATCGTGTCCGTCAGGGAGAAAGTCTAACCCCCCCCCATACACACACACACACACACACACACACACACACTGATAGGGGGGTCTGTAATACATTAACTATTTGTCTAAATAGACCTTTTCTAACATACTGCTGCTTCAAATCTGATGTCTGCAGCGCATCATAGAAGCATCACATGAGGCGTCAATTATCACTTTCAGAGCGTTTGGACCTTTAGAGATCACCACCCCCCCCCCCCCAGCCCCCGCCCTAGACCTATTTCTGGCAGCTGGCCCCCCTGGGTGAACTTTGTGACAAACACAGAACTAGTCTACCTGTTATGTCCCCATCAATCATCATTCCTGTGCTGCTGTCACACCCTGAGCTGAATGTTCTCTTCCAACTTCACTCAGTTTGATGGTTTGATGGCACAGAGCCAGTCAGTTCCACATAGACCAGATTGTTCATGGTGGAAATACAGGCAGAGCAGCTGTGGGACGTCCCACGTCTACTGCCAATCACATTTGGCTCGTTGAAATGTCATTTCAGAGAAATGACTCAGAGGACTTAAAGCTGAGAGACAGACTGAGCAGTTGCTGCTTCACCTGCACCACCTCACACAGCTGACAGACACACAGGTAAGAACACACACACACAGACACACACAGATACAGACACACACACACACACACACACACACACACACACACACACACACACATAACTGAACTTGTAACAGTTGTGTTGCAAAGCACAATATTATGGTGAAATTAGATATTGTGTGTGTTGAGTTCAAGCCAAATTATTGTTGTATAAGCATAGCAAGCATCATAGCACCAAGGCAAACAAAGGTAAGAGTTCTACATTAGACCTTCATTCATGACATGGATACTGTAATAATCATACACAGAGAACATAGTTACATACCTTCATCTTTTGCTCCTTTCTCCTCTTCTTCTTTTCTTTATTTTCTAAACTGGTCACCTGATGGCTTTGACCTTTTTCCTGTCCATCTCTGGGTTTATCTGGGACAATCAACATCCCCCCCCTCCTAACACTGTCACTCACAACCAGAAGTCAAGACTAAACCAATTCACCTTGGTGACAGGTGACCATGTCATGGTTTTGTATTACCTATTTTTATTAGCCATTTCACGCAATTCAGAAAAACTAAAATATGCAGGAAATATAGGCCTGTATTTATAATATTATGAATGAAATGTGTCTTATTTGGAAGAAAGTCGAGGTGTGACTGACTTTAGCCCACTAATTCCATCAGAGTATTGGTCTATACAGTGGACAATACTTTTTCTGACCTTTTTGAAACCCCTGACAAATAACCCATATTACAACAAAAGACTAAAACTAATAAAAACTAAACATTTTCAAAAAATAGAAACTAAACTAAACTAGCAAATCCACTTTAAAAACTAATTCAAACTAAACTGAGTTTGGAAACAAGAAGTCAAAACGAAATAAAAATAAAAACTAATGAAAAATGCAAAACTATAATCTATGTCTGTGCGTGTGTGTGTGTGTGTGTGTGTGTGTGTGTGTGTGTGTGTCTGTATGTGTGTGTGTGTGTGTGTGTGTGTGTGTGTCTGTATCTGTGTGTATGTGTGTGTGTGAATCTGTGAGTGTGTGTGTGTGTGTGTGTGTGTGTGTGTGTGTGTGGGTGTGTGTGTGTGTGTGTGTGTGTGTGTGTGTGTGGGTGTGTGTGTGTGTGTGTGTGTGTGTGTGTGTGTGTGTGTGTGTGTGGGGGTGTGTGTGTGTGTGTGTGTGTGTGTGTGTGTGTGTGTGTGGTGTGTGTGTGTGTGTGTGTGTGTGTGTGTGTGTGTGTGTGTGTGTGTGTGTCTGTGTGTGTGTGTGTGTGTGTGTGTGTGTGTGTGTGTGTGTGTGTGTGTGTGTGTGTGTGTGTGTGTGTGTGTGTGTGTGTGTGTGTGTGTGTGTGTGTGTGTGTGTGTGTGTGTGTGTGTGTGTGTGTGTGTGTGTGTGTGTGTGTGTGTGTGTGTGTGTGTATCTTCAGGAAGTGTTTCATCACCACTACATCACTAACTGCTCTGGGGGAATTGCTGGAATTGTTGCCTCTTGTGTTCAGGGCGTCTCCTGTTCAAAGTTTCCTTTGACTTGAACCACACAGGTCACAGTTAGTTTAGATATGCTGCTGATTGGTCTCTCTGGTCATGTGATTTCAGAGAAACGACTCAGAGTTGGTACCTTGGTAACAAGGTAGTTAAGGTAGTTGTTTATTGATATTTTAAAGTCATATGAATCATAATCAGATTATTTTATTGATCCCTCAGGGAAGGTATTTAGTTACAGTTACTCACAATGTGTGTGTGTGTGTGTGTGTGTGTGTGTGTCTCTCTGTGTGTGTGTGTGTGTGAGTGTGTGAGTGTGTGTGTGTGTCTGTGTGTGTGTCTGTGTGTGTGTGTGTGTCTGTGTGTGTGTGTGTGTGTGTGTGTGTGAGTGTGTGTGTGTGTCTCTGTGTGTGTGTGTGTGTGTGTGTGTGTGTGTGTGTGTGTGTGTGTGTGTGTGTGTGTGTGTGTGTGTGTGTGTGTGTGAGTGTGTGTGTGTGTGTGTCGCTGTGTGTGTGTGTGTGTGTGTGTGTGTCTCTGTGTTTGTGTGTGTCTCTGTGTGTGTGTGTGTGTGTGTGTGTGTCTGTGTGTGTCAGTCACACCTCGACTTGTGTCTGTGTGTGTGTGTGTGTGTGTGTGTGTGTGTGTGTGTGTGTATATATGTGTGTGTGTGTGTGTGTGTGTATTCTGATGATGTGTGTCTCTTCCTGTCTCCACAGTTTGATTTAAAGTCAGCTTCTTCATCACTCTGAAGAGGAGATCTCAACACTTCAGGAGGACCAGGAGACCTGGAGATGGCTTCAACACCAACAACAAGACGGAGTAAAGAACTGCCTCCTCCTCCTGATCACTCTGAATTAATGAACAACCCCAAAGAACATGCAGCTTCATTCATCAGAGAGTTTGACAGCAGAGAACCAAAGATGAGACAGATAATTAGAGAGTTTAGGGAGATTGCTGCTAAAGTCAGAAAGACACAGGGGAGAACAGATGAAGTCAGAAGAGTAGGAGCTGGTGCAATAGGAGTCGCACCCCTCGGCATGCCGTTTGGCTTACTTGCAGGAGCAGCAGCAGTAGCAGGAGCAGAATCAACAGCACTAGCACTAGCACTAGCAGCAGCAGTAGTAGCAGCAGCAGCAGTAGCAGGAGGGGCAAGAGCATCATCTGCAAGGGCAGCAGCAGCAGCCATAGTAGCAGCAGCAGGAGCAGCAGCAGCAGCAGGAGGGTCGGCAGTAGTAGCAGCAGCACTAGTAATAGCAGCAGAATTAGCCATTTGTGTTGCTGGTGCAAATGTAACAAAATGGATGTCAGAGAGTAGAAGTGTAAAGAAAGTAGAAGAGCTGGCGGAAGACTTCATGAAGATTGTTGAAGCGCTGAAGAAGAACCTGGAAGAAATAAAGAGAAGGTGTGAGAAGTTGGAGAAAAGATCAGCTGAACTTCAGGCTAGAATCACTCTGACAGACATGGAGGAGTTACAGAGGATTCTTAAAGTAGTGGAGGAGTTTCAGAGGAGTCTGTCTATCCCTGGAAGAAGTGATGGAGTATTGTCTACTATGGAGAAAGTCTTCACACTTACTGCGACCCCTGAAGAGGACAGAAAGTTAAAAGACTCCATCATCCAGTCAGCTGATCTCTGTCAGAAAGTCATCGATGACTTGGAGAAGATGAAGGAAGAACTCAAAGAACAGTGAACATTAGAGTTGTGTGTTGGCAAGTATCTGGTGATACGATACACATCACGATACGATGGGTCACAATTCAATATATTGTAATATATTTCAATACTGTGCGCAAGGCGATATATTGGGATTTTTTTTAAAGTATAATTTTAGAAAAATTTATATTTAAAAAAGACATGATGTGCATAAAAGTCAAAGAAGTTTACTTTATGTAAACAATTCAGTACACAGAAAATCAAACTGCCAGTTTGGGATTGAGGTTCACAGCAAATCTTCATATGCTTGAGTAGGCCATAATATATAAATATATAAAATGGATCGCCCCTGTCACAATACAGAACACATTATGTGCAGGCTGAAAAAAGAAAAGACATCTGTCTATGTCAATAAAAAAAACTTTAAAATATGCTTGCACTATTCCTACACAGGGTACATCTATTTCATCAGTTTCACTCTGAATACACCAACACGTTGTTTACAGCGGGAAAGAGACGCCAGAGTCCGCTGACATTTCCGCTGACTTTAACAGCGCGCTGCGTGACGACGAACGTGACCTGCGTCTCCAGCTAGAGTCAACAAACGTCTGGAAAAGGTTGTTTATTTCATCAGAAATATGAGTGCCGAATTGAACCCATGATTAAAAGAAATCCAGTTTAGGATCAGTTGTCAGCATTCACACGCTTTTTCTGCAGAAGTCATGTTGATGTTTAGTTCACCTAACTGTAGGTCTACATATTTAATACGGGTTTTGTCACCACCAAATCTAATAATTTCTGCAGATAATGTAATACAAACATGATAAATAAATAAAGTAGGCTATACTTCTTTCTCTAAAATGCAAAGTGTGCAAATATACAAACATATAAACCATAACATAATACTGATACTGATACAGATTTTAAGGTGGAAGAAGGCAGTTGTGATTTTGATGACATGCTTTTCGAAGAAGAGGTTGCTGTCCAAACTAACTCCTGATGGGGTGGATGTGTGAGGAGGGAGACAGAGTGGAGCTACAGATGGTGAAGCAAAAGTTGGGCGATGTTTTGAAGAGGAAATTGGTCGTGTCTGATTTGTCACAGTTAAGTTTGAGAAAGTTGGTTTGCATCCATTAATATCACTGAGGCCAATGGTCAAAGTGGAGTGAGTTGCCGTGGTGATGGATTTGGTGAGATTTAGACCTGAACAACATCGGCAATGGCATTACATTGTCAGGTGTCATTACATATCAGGAAATTATGACATAGAATAAAATAGTTGCCATACATTAAGTTGTGCAACTTAACTTTGAGAACTACATTTCCCGCTGAGAGTGAGCTGTATAGGCCTATAGGCTACGCAGTGGTTAAATTGGGCCGGGGCTCTCCGGGGCTCAGCCCAGGCACATAAACCTGCTCGTTTGTCCGAGCCAGTCAGTTCCTCAGAAACCAGAGATGTCATTGTGGGACGTCCAACGTCTCCTCTAAACCGTACTGCCAATCACATTTGGCTCATTGACATGTGATTTCAGAGAAATGACTCAGAGGACTTAAAGCTGAGACAGACTGAGCGCGCTCAGTTGCTGCTTCACCTGCACCGCCTCACACAGCTGATAGACACACAGGTAAGAACACACACACACACACACACACACACACACACACACACACACACACACACACACACACACACACACACACACACACACACACACACACACACACACACACACACACACACACACACACACACACACACACACACACAAGAACACACACACACACACACACACACACACAGAACACAAACACACACACACACACACACACACACACACACACACACACACACACACACAGAACACACACACACACACACACACACACACACACACAGTAAACACACACACACACACACACACAAACACAAACACACACACACACACACACACACAGACACAAACACACACACACACACACACACACACACACAGACACACAGGTAAGAACACACACAAACACACACACACACACACACACACACACACACACACACAGACACAAACACACACAAACAACACACACACACACACACACACAGACACACAGGTAAGACAACACACACACACACACACACACACACACACACACACACACACACACACACACACACACACAGGTAAGAACACACACACACACACACACACACACACACACACAGACACACAGGTAAGAACACACACACACAGACACACACACACACACACAGACACACAGGTAAGAACACACACACACACAGACACACACACACACACACACAGACAGCCTGAGTGGCGTGCTGCTTGCAGACTAAAGGTAAGAAAGCTGATTTTAAAAAGCTGAAGCCAGCAGGAAGACTTGATGTGTTCATCAGCAGAGAGGAGACAGAGAGAAAAGTTCAACTTAGTTCAAGTTCAAGTTAATGTTACAGACTGACTGAAGTTGGAACAGAGACTGCAAACCAGAGAGGCCTGCTGTCAGTCTGCTCATTTGTCATTCAGTTTACAGGCATTTCTGGCAGTGGACCTGTTGTTGTGTTCTCTGTCTGTCTGTTAATAAGCAGACTGGATACTTTATGATTTGATGTGCAGCTCTGCAGCTTGAGAATCACTGCTGGTTAATAGAAAGTATTTTGGAGTTGCTGTCAATATTTTCATACTCCTACTTTCCTTTGGGCGTTTCCCAATCCCAATAATGACAAGAACAGCCTTTCTAGTTATTCTAGTTTGTAGTTGACGTGTTGAGACGATGTAGTCTGACGTGGTCATACTCAGGTTCTAGTCAGAATATGAGTCTGATACTGCTCCATTGAGCTGTGATTATGGGGCGTGTTTCAACCGAAATGCCTCTGCACTCAACTGGTCTATAATCGTATAAAGCCCGCCCTGACAATCTGATTGGTCCAAACAGCTCTGGTTGGAGGATAGTTGCTCCACAACGGATCAAGTCCAGACCCAACTTAAAGGTATAGTGGAGGATTTTCTTTTTCCGGGTGGATCATCAGGTGTATATGTGTGGTGAGCTTGAGCTACGGTTTCAGCCATTCATTGAAGCATTGAAGCTTTTGGGAGAATATTTGACACGTTGGCGTGCGCTAAAAGCACAGGTTGGGCTTCCCACTGATGCCTCAGTCGTGAAGTTTCTACTCCACAGGTAAAGTTTGGCTATTTGGAGAAATCCATTTAAAATCACTGCTAGTAAAAGTTGATGTAGCTAAGCTATGATTAGCGATGCTAGCCGTGGCACAAGTCACTTTAATCACAAAGCACACACGGTAAACATCTCAATTTGTGAAAAAGTGCAAATCTTCTTTTGGAGAGTAGGCTTGTATGAGCCATGCCGACAGGAACTTGTAAACAGTGCTCTCTCGTGCACACGTTTAATAGGCGTTCCCTCTCGGGAGCAGGCAGAGTGATGCACATGTGCATTTTTTCAAAAGTACAGAGGGCGGTTCTTTTCTAAAATTTGGGAATATCCTCCACTATACCTTTAAGACCTCAAATGTTGTGGGCGGGGCTAAGTTTGGCTGGCATCCAGACTAGAGATGATGTGTTCTTGCTGGTACTGCACCCTAACCCCAGAACAGAGACTGCTTGCTGGGCTCCAGAATCAGAACCAGAAAAGGATTTATTGCCAAGCAGGTGACACTTACAAGAATTTCGCCGTGGTTGTTGGTACACACATAAACATGTTAAACCATTAATATTAAATAAACAAACAATAAATACAGAAATAAATATATACATATAACTGTTACATTATGAAAAAAAAGAAGAGGCTGTATGGGTTAGTGATAAAATGGTTATGTGTGATGTCATCTTGTGATATTTCTAGAACTATCTGGATCAAACTTTATTGGGCTTGTGGTAGTTGAATGGATCTCTATACTGAGTTAACTAAGATACAAATATGTTCACTGTTGCACTGGGTGGGAACTCTTACTAAAAGTCTGCTAACACACAGCAGGAACTCTTCATCTCTGCTCACACACACACACACTCACACACACACACACACACACACACACACACACACACACACACACACACACACACACACACACACACTCTCACACACACACACATCACTGCGAGGATTTAAACACTAAACAGCTGGCAGCAGGGCGGCCGTTTGGTGTCTGTGGAATCAGCATTTCCTAATGTTAGCATGTTTGTGTATGTGGTTGTGTTGTGTGTATTTGGTTGTGATGTGTATATAATTGTTTTTGGTTGTGTTGTGTGTATTTGGTTGTGTTGTGTGTATTTGCAGCATGTTTGATAAATGCTACTGATGTAAGTTAATATTAGATATTTCCCTCTCATTATATAAACTGTATATGAATCTTACTAACTCTGAAATAAACCAAATGTATCTTTAAAAAGCTGTAATGTTGAGAAGTTTTGTTGGTGGGAATGGAGAGAAGCTGCAGCAGAGTGTACCTGAGTGGAGCTGGGAGGAAACACATGTGTGTGTGTGTGTGTGTGTGTGTGTGTGTGTATTCTGATGATGTGTGTCTCTTCCTGTCTCCACAGTTTGATTTAAAGTCAGCTTCTTCATCACTCTGAAGAGGAGATCTCAACACTTCAGGAGGACCAGGAGACCTGGAGATGGCTTCAACACCAAGAAGAAGACGGAGTAAAGAACTGACTCCAGATCTGTCTGAATTAATGGAGAAACTTAAAAATCATTCAGCTTCATTCATCAGAGAGTTTGACACCAGTGAAGACAGGATGAGACAGATTTCAGGAGAGTTTGAAGTGATCACTGCTGAAATCAGAAAGATGCAGAAGAGATTAGCAGGAATCAGAGCCATTATTTTTGCAGGGTTAGTAGTAGCGATAGCACTAGCAGTAACAGCAACAGTAACATTAGCTGATGGAGGAGAAAGGACAGCATCCACATCTCTTACAGCAACATCAATAGCTACAAGGACAGCAACACGCATGAGACCGGCACCAGCAGTAGGACAGGAAGGAGTTCTAGCAGGAGAAGGAGCAGCAGGAATACTACCAACGATTTCTGAAGCAGCAGCAGTAGCATTAGTAGCTGCTATTGGAGGTGTGGTTTATGCACATGCAAGACAAACAATACATGAGAACAGAAGTATAAAGAAAGTAGAAGAGCTGGGGAAAGAGTTCATGGAGATGGTTGAACGGCTGAAGAAGGACCTGGAAGAAATAAAGAGGATGTGTGAGAAGTTGGAGCAAAGATCAGCTGAACTTCAGGCTGGAAACACTCTGACAGACATGGAGGACTTCCAGAGGACTCTGAGACGAGTGTCTGAAGATAGAAGAGAAATCCTCCATTTGGCTGATCTGTGTAGCAGGGTGGTTGATGACTGTGAAAAGATGAAGGAAGAACTGAAAAACTTGAAGTGATATGAATAAGCGTTGTGATTTACACATTTACAGCGTCGGCTATGTTTTTGCCAGCTTTCCTTCCTGTTTTAGGAAGCAGTGACTGTATTGTGTTTTCCCTGTTAAACTGTGTCTGTGTCCTTCATATTTATGTAGAATTATAGTTTGCTCTTCTTATATAAAAAATGCGGCTCTGGTAGATGTTTGTGATTGGTCGTGCTGTGAAACCCCGCCTCTTTTATGTGAACGTGCGTGTTGCTGGATTGGGAAACCCTGAGTTGTCTGTCTGTATGTCTGTCTGTCTGTCTGTCTGTCTGTCTGTCTGTAAGTAAACTAACCCTGGGTTGATTGAACTAGTTGTTAACCACCGTCGTGACTCAGCTTATGCTGGACCGCGGTTGTTAGGTTAGTGAAGCCGGGGAACTGAAAGAAATCCAGGACATGTTGATCTGGATTCCTAGTACAGGCCTCTGGTGTGTCAACAACTAGTTCCATCAAACTAAAGAACACAGACACGGGTTGATCTCTCATCTCCAACATAACCATAATGCTCCACAGTAGGTTATGTGTTCAGCATAAGTTACCACAGCGATTTAAGCCGGTAACAAGTGATCCACTGTCAGGATTCTGACACAGCGCTCTTTCATTTTCCTAATTCATTCAGAAGATCAGCTAGAGAGAGAGAGAGAGAGAGAGAGAGAGAAAGAGAGAAAGAGAGAGAGAAAGAGGGGGAGGGCAGGTCGGATTTGAACCTGAGCCACTGAATATGTTGATGTGCTGAAACATTGAATGTCAATCAGTCTAATAAAGTTCAGGTCAAACACAATCAAACTTGTGATGTATAGTATTTCATATCAAACATTGTTGGAAATATAAAATAATTGGAGGACGTAGAGACAGAAACTCTCCACCTTTTGGTAATGTTTCCTTTCATGTTTCAGTTGTACCTCAAGACATGATCAGCCAATCAGAACACACTCCTATTATTATTATATAAATACAGAAGATAATCAGTTTGGGAGTCTGATAACTGACGATGTGAAACAAAGTTTATTATCCAATCAGAAAGAGGATTTGTTTTGTCTCAGTGAGTTTCTATTTAATATTTTATTGGTTGTTATGCTGATGCTCTTTCATTGTTTTAAACTTTATTAACCCTCATGTTGTCCTCTGGGGAAATTGACCCGTTAAAAAAAGAAAAGTTATATCAGAAATATGGGACGCCGAAAATGTCTAAAAAAGTGAAAAAACATTGGGAAAAGTATAATTTTTTGGGAAAAGCGACAAAAACTATGATAAAAAACTCAAAAACTTTGGAAAAAAATGGAAGGAAAACTTGACAAAAGCTATAAAAATTTAAAAAGAGACCAAAATGTATAAAAAAAAACTGTGAAAAAAGCAAAAAAATATGTTGAGAAGGGACAACAAAAGAGTTTTTTTCATGTTAAAAAGTGTCCTAAAGTCAATAAAGTTTTGATTTGAAGGGAGAAGATGAACCAGCAGTGATGTTTCCTTTTGACCAGCAGGTGGTGAAAGAATCTAACTGAAGCTGAAACACCCACTGGAAATTATACATCCTTTATAGTTTACATAGTTTTATAACCAGTGTTGGGAGTAATGGCGTTTAAGTATAACGGTGTTATTTTACCGGGGAGGGGGGTGTGATGATACCGTTGCAAATGCGATGCTGATTGGCTGGGTGGGTGGATGCCCTGCTCACGCTGTCTCACTGCACGCTCAGCGCCCATGGCAACGAGCCAGGGACATTCAAAGGTAGCATTCTCTAACTGGAAGTACCGGCACTACTTCTCGCTAAAGAAGTAATTAAAGAAATTAAAGGCAAGAATGTTTATGTAACATGCACGCTATGCCCAGGAAAAAAGACTTTATCCACGTCTGCCTCAAGCAGCTCAAATCTTCTGAAGCCAAAACACAGAACTAGTTCCTAGACTGAGCATCTACCTGTTATGTCTCCACCAATCATCATTCCTGTGCTGCTGAATGGTTCCTCCCAACTTTAGGCAGTGGGACTGTGTTGATGGCACAGAGCCAGTCAGAGGTTTCATGGTGGAGATACAGGCAGTGCAGGCAGTGGGAGGTCCCACGTCTCCGCTAAACCGTACTGCCAATCAGATTTGGCTCGTTGAAATGTGATACAACTCAGAGGACTGAAAGCTAAGAGACAGACTGAGAATGCTCAGTTGCTGCTTCACCTGGACCTCCTGACACAGCTGACAGACAGACAGGTAAGAACACACACACACACACACACACACACACACACACACACACACACACACAACACACACACACACACACACACACACACACACACACACACACACACACACACACACACACACACACACACACACATATACACATACACATACACATACACATACACACAAACAGACAAACACACATAACCACAAACACACACACATATACACATACACATACACATACACATACACATACACATACACATACACACACACACACACACAGACACACACACATAACCACAAACACACACACACATACACATACACATACTGGGAGCCATGGTTCGTAAAACTCCTCTGCCGGTAGATGTTCACGGTAAGGATCGTCAGGTAGCAACGGCTTCAGGTAGATTCTCCCCGTGAGCAATGCTTGTTTATGTGCTCACTTGATTGTCGCGATCAAACACATAGTCCACAGAAGTTGCCAATATATCATATCTGCACCTATTGCATTAACGATGGCAATTACAACGCACACACACACACACACACACACACACACACACACACACACACACATACATACAGACACACACACACACACACACACACACATGCACGATTCTCTTGTGGGGTGTGAAGTCGGGCTCGGACCTCTGTGTCCCCACCAATCATCATTCCTGTGCTGCTGTCACACCCTGAGCTGAATGTTTCCTCCGATCTTAAAAACTAACCCAGAGCTTCTTATTGCACTTTACTTTTTATCTAAATATAAAGAAACGTACCATGCATGAGCAGAGAAGTGGTTAACGACAGACTGAAGTTACAGTTTTTTCCAACTGCTTACACACTAAATCTTTTCATGTCACACAATTTTTGAAACCTCTCACTCAAAGTGCAAAACTACACAGCAAATCTCCAAAACCATAAGCTGTTTCTCAGTCTTTCACTCAGTTTTCTATTACATAAAACACTTTTTTCAAAACATTACACACAATTCTCTACCTAAGACACAAAAATCTAACAGGAAGTGACTTGCTATCCATTTCTAAACACAACCAATCAAAATGCTTCACTTATTTACCAGGGCACACACACACTTCTCACATTTGCAAACACATTATGTCATAACTGAACACTAACCAATCACTGCTTTAGTATAGGCCTATACAAAGGTCAAAGGTCAGATTACCTGTTTTGAACAATGGATGCCAACAATAGACAGAGAGCAAGAGGAGGAGGAGGAAGAGACGGGATAACAACGAGGAGGAGGAGGAGGAGGAGGAGGAGGAGGAGGAGGGAAGAAGAGTAAGAAGGAGAGTCATCTCTGATGAGGTCAGGGAGAGAAGCCCATCTTGAGTAGCTTTACAGTGGTGTCCATACTGTATGCAACCATCTAATGACTATTTCAGCATTACTAATCAATCAGACTTTGTTTTGCACAAAGTGCATACAATTCTGTCCCCCCCACACACACACACACCCGCCCCGACACACAAGCATGGACAAACACACACACACACACACACACACACACACACACACACACACATATTCTTTATTCTAAAAATGATATCTTTGGTTTACATATGTTTGTACTATTGTGTTCTTGTTTCATGTTACTATATACAACACTGAGCTACTCTTACTAACGTGATGTTTTGCCCAATAAATATTTTCTGTTTTACTGTAACATTACATTGTTTTTTACAGTGCACTTTTCATCCCCTCTCAGCAGATGACTTTCTCTCTAGAACATTGTAAATATAGCTATAAGCCTATGAAAGACCAAAGAGCTTTAGATTTAGAACAAAAAAAATTTACTATTATGAAAAAAGTGTTTGCCATTTGATGCAAATGCTTCATTTTGAGATGTGTTTATGGCATTTTGAATGCAGTGTTTCATTTTGAAGGAGATGTGAGGCATTTAGCATTTTGTGTGTGCAGTTTTAGGAATTGTGTGTAGAGTTTAGAAAAAAGGAGACATAGTTTTGAAAACGTGTGTAAGCAGTTGGAAAAAACTGTATCATCAACGAGGAGTCTAGTGAGTAGGCTGCAGCGTTGATTCCAGCATAGAGGAGTCTTTCTATACCAAGCTAGTTAAATACCAACCACTCCTAAACACCATCTCAGAGCTGGGCTATAGGTGCACACTACTAGTCTTCATATTTGGTAGCCTAGGAAACACACACAGGCTGGTAGTAAGAGGGCTGCAACAACTTGGGATGACCAAAAAGAGGCGAAACAACTTGCAAAGTACTGCGCCATATCTGCTATTATTGGCAGCCGCCACATATGGCGGAGACACTGCTACTTATACCCTTAAGAACTGAGTATTGTGCTACTTATACCCTTAAGAACTGAGTATTGTGCTACTTATACCCTTAAGAACTGAGTATTGTGCTACTTATACCCTTAAGAACTGAGTATTGTGCTACTTATACCCTTAAGAACTGAGTATTGTGCTACTTATACCCTTAAGAACTGAGTATTGTGCTACTTATACCCTTAAGAACTGAGTATTGTGCTAGTAAGGGATATTGTGAAAATATGCTGCGTGCCACTGGTCCATGAGTTGTGTCTTGTATTGTACTGCATCTGTAATATTTGTGTCCCTGTACTATTTTTCTTTATGTGGACATAAATAAATGGTTAAAGTGTGTGTGTGTGTTTATTCTGATGATGTGTGTCTCTTCCTGTCTCCACAGAACCTTTCTGATCACATCATATCACAGTATGATTTAAAGTTACTGAAGATAGAAGAGAACTCATGATTTTGGCTTATCTGTGTAGTAGGGTGGTTGAGGAATGTGAAAAGATGAAGGAAGAACTCAAAGACTTCAAAAAAAGTAAAGCTAGAAGCAGCAGTTTGTAGAAAAGGCCTTGTTTATTCAAGTTCTCACTAAATCTGCAGTTTGAGATATAGAATTTATAATTTGGGACACAAATATTCCTCTGGTCCTAATTATTGCTTGATGAGTAAAAGTGTGGTGAGCATTTTTTTATCATGATCGAGAGAGATATGACATAATCCTGACGCCATAAAAAAGACAGATTCAAACTTATGTAATATTCTTGCAATTTATGTGAACTAATAGAATAAACAATATGTTTGTTCTTTCACTGTATATGTATACTAGAATATTTTGGGTTGCTTTTTATAATAAGTGAAACTGGGCCATCAGTTCAAGTCGAGTAGAAGGTTAAAATAAAATGTTACCAGCTGATAATGAATGAAAAACTCAGGCTTCAGCCTACACCTCTACCGGTTCTGTTTTCTTGTTCATCATATTCTTTGTTTTTATATGAAAAAGTGTTCATGTTATGTTTATTTGTTCATTATTACTTGTGAATTGCAGAGGTGGAACCTTTAAATCACAATAAAAGAGGAAGCGTCATTCCTCAAGAAAATGTTACTTTTTTTATAAAGATTTATTTATTTATTTTCTTTAATTTTTGACAGGACAGCTAGGTGAGAAAGAGGAGAGAGAAGGGGGGGAGACATGCAGGAAATCATCACAGGTCGGACTCAAACCCTGAACCTGGCATATAGGAATAAACCTCTCAGTATACAGTATATGCGCCTGCTCTATCCACTGAGCCAACCCGGCCACAGAAAATGTTACATTTTTAATAAAAAAAATGCAATTACCCCCAAACGTCTTCGTGGTAGTTTTAGTTTCTTTTTCACATTATTTTGGATTATTATTATCTTCATATCTGTGTCTGAAATGTTGGAAAAGTTATAATAATAATATAATATATAACTAAACACTCAAAAAGCTTTAAGACCAAACTGACTCAACTAGTCTCTAGAAAAGTCTCTTAGTTATATTTATTGGACCTAAACCTTATATGTGGTGAAAACTCTGCATCTAGG
>NW_021166684.1:25000-76240 GCF_004354835.1 Perca flavescens
TGTAGAGTCTGGTCCTGTAGTTGGACTTTATATTCATGTAGAATCTGGTCCTGGAGTTGGACTTTATATTCATGTAGTCTGGTCCTGTAGTTGGACTTTATATTCATGTAGTCTGGTCCTGTAGTTGGACTTTATATTCATGTAGTCTGGTCCTGGAGTTGGACTTTATATTCATGTAGTTTGGTCCTGGAGTTGGACTTTATATTCATGTAGAGTCTGGTCCTGGAGTTGGACTTTATATTCATGTAGTCTGGTCCTGGAGTTGGACTTTATATTCATGTAGAGTCTGGTCCTGGAGTTGGACTTTATATTCATGTAGTCTGGTCCTGTAGTTGGACTTTATATTCATGTAGTCTGGTCCTGGAGTTGGACTTTATATTCATGTAGAGTCTGGTCCTGGAGTTGGACTTTATATTCATGTAGTCTGGTCCTGGAGTTGGACTTTATATTCATGTAGAGTCTGGTCCTGGTCCTGGACTTTATATTCATGTAGAGTCTGGTCCTGGAGTTGGACTTTATATTCATGTAGTTTGGTCCTGGAGTTGGACTTTATATTCATGTAGAGTCTGGTCCTGGAGTTGGACTTTATATTCATGTAGTTTGGTCCTGGAGTTGGACTTTATATTCATGTAGAGTCTGGTCCTGTAGTTTGACTTTATATTCATGTAGAGTCTGGTCCTGGAGTTGGACTTTATATTCATGTAGTCTGGTCCTGGAGTTGGACTTTATATTCATGTAGTTTGGTCCTGGAGTTGGACTTTATATTCATGTAGAGTCTGGTCCTGTAGTTTGACTTTATATTCATGTAGAGTCTGGTCCTGGAGTTGGACTTTATATTCATGTAGTCTGGTCCTGGAGTTGGACTTTATATTCATGTAGTTTGGTCCTGGAGTTGGACTTTATATTCATGTAGAGTCTGGTCCTGGTCCTGGACTTTATATTCATGTAGAGTCTGGTCCTGTAGTTGGACTTTATATTCATGTAGAGTCTGGTCCAGGAGATAGACTTTATATTCATGTAGAGTCTGGTCCTGGTCCTGGACTTTATATTCATGTAGTCTGGTCCTGGAGTTGGACTTTATATTCATGTAGTCTGGTCCTGTAGTTGGACTTTATATTCATATAGAGTCTGGTCCTGGTCCTGGACTTTATATTCCTGTCACTGCAGCAGAGATATTCAGCTCTTATTACTCTCACATCTCTGGTTTTATTCTCAGTTCAGGTTGAAGAAACCAGAGTTCTCCTCTAAATGTTGATCATAGTGTGGTCCTGAGGGAGGAAAGGGTTTCTGTGTCTGGTTGAGTTACAGCCCCCCCCCAGAGGAGAGCAGCTGGAACAGGCTGGATCCAGGCTCTGCTGTGATTGGCTCCTATGATCATGTGATATCTGAGAAAGCGGAAGCTGAGAGAGAGATTGAGTGACCGTGCTGCCTGCAGACCAAAAGGTAAGAAAGTTGAATTTTTAAAAGCTGACACCCTGCAGGAAGACTTGATGTTTTCATCAGCAGAGAGGAGACAGAGAGAGAAAAGTTAAAGTTAGTTCAAGTTAATAACAAACTGAAGTTGAAACAGAGACTTAAACACAGAGAGGCCTGCTGTCAGTCCACATCATCAGAACAGGATTTAAAGTCAAACTACTCATTCTGCACTATCATAATATATAAAATGTATATAGAAATTACATTTTCTCTTGACACTTTTGAACTTTTTTGACAGTTTTGAGTCTTTTTAGGAAGATTTAGGTTGGTTATAAGAAGTGAAGTTTAGGCTCACTGTAATGACTTCATATCCTGCTGATAGAATCAGAATCTGATTTATTGGCCAAGTATACTTACATACACAAGGAATATGTCTCTGGTAGGTGTTAACTCTCTATACATTCAAGTAGTAAAGATTATTACATATACATATAAGTACATATCAACACAATGTACAAAAATACAACGTACACAGTGGGATGTAAAGTGCAAAGAGTAATAGTGCAAAGTAGTTTGTAAGATGCATATTGGAATGATGAATATGTAATGAATGTATGTGTATGTGTAACATACCCCTGTTCAGATGGTGTGTGCAGGAGGAAACATAAATTAAACAACTGTTTTTTTATCTGTAATCTTTACATATTTCTGTGTTAAATCTGTGTTGATAAACTAAATCTCTTTCTGATGATGTGTATCCATTTATGTGTTTCTGTAGAGCAGACGGGCAAAAATCCTTCATTATGCGGCACGATTTCTTACAAAATGCGATGGAATATGCGGGATATTTATGCAATTTTTTGCGATGAAATTGCGGGACTTGCAAAAACTGCGGTTCGATTTGAAAAAGTGATTCCCCCAACACCCTGCTTTTCTTTAAACTTAATTTAAAAAAATAGTTCACAGATATGCAGTCATCGCGATATGTTAACAAATAAGATACAAAAATATATACAAATAATATAATATGAAAGTAAAAATAAAAGTAATAGTCTAAACAGGGAAATAAACGATACAAAAGAGACAGTTTTCATTTTTGTCTTTCTGTGCTTCAAGATGGCTGCCGTGGTGTGAGTGTGTGCTGCAAGCTCAGTCTGCTGACCCAAATCTTTTTTGCTTATTTGAGGTCATTATGACATAATTGTTTTCACTTTTAAACAATTTTGTACAATGTTCTACTAGACGTATATCAAGAAAAGCAAACTAAACCAATTTCCAGCTTTATACCAACCAGCTATTGGAATATATTCTTCTCTTTGTGCGAGTGGGAAGAGACCGGCCTCTCAATGGGTGATGAAACAATTACTCTCCAAAATATTTTGGACATGATGCAGCAAATGAAATTAGAGATGATTTCACACTTGGACGCCAAAATTGATTCACTCTGAGCCAATCTTGCCAAAATAGATGGCTCGCTTCAAATGTTTGGAGAGCAGGTTGTTGAGCTGGAGCAGAGAGTCGGCTCAAATGAGGATGATATAACAGAGCTGGTCAAACGTGTTAAAATACTTGAAAAGGATAACACTGACCTGAAAACATGGGCGGAGGACGCTGAGAACCTAAGCAGACGCTCCAACCCTACGATTCATCTGCATTCCGGAGAAGGCAGAGGCTAGAGATATCCTTGGCTTCATGAGACATCTGATTCCACAGCTTCTAGGTGAAGCAAATTTCTCTGCTCCTCCAGTGATAGAGCACTGTCATCGTGCAGGTATCCAGGACAACTCCAGAGCCAAAGGTCCCAGGCCGATCCTGGTAAAGTTTCACTATTTCCAGGATAAGCTAAAAGTAATGAAACTAGGCAGGGAGAAGAAGGAGCTCCTACAGTTCAAAGGAGTTTGTGTTTTCATTTATCCGGACTTCTCCGCTGGTCTGGTCCAGAGACGCCGAGGGTTTGATGCGGTTAAGAAAAAGCTTTGTGATCGGGACATTAAGTATGCACTGATCTATCCCTGCACGCTGAGAGTTGCCTTTGCTGGTAAGACACAATTCTTTCGTACTCCTGAGGAAGCTGAGGAATCCCTTGGTGATCTCTCTCTTATAAACTCCTCCATTGACTCTGACATGACATCTTAAAGTTAGTGAATGAAGGATAGTGCTAATAGTAGCACAATACTTAGCTTGCTGATGAACTTTTCAACCTGTTTTTTTTAACAATACTTCCCCTGCTGGACTGGCATTGAATTTATTATATATTATTTGTATCTTTATCACTGACATAGGTGCTATTTGAGTGACTGCTGTCTGTTTGTTCTATTTATTAGCAAATTAATGTTGGGAGCAGTAAGCGTTGGTGGTGCTGTACTACTGATTGCTGTATAATATCATTTAAATGGCGTAAAATTGTGTAATTAAAAGATGGGGTAACGTAGGTCTCCTAAATGGGAAATGATTGATACCAATGGCTGATACAATTCATATTCTGATTTATTAATTAAATTTAACAAAGTATCATTTACAGTCCACTATTTTATTTTTAACATTATTATTATTGTTTGAAGTTATGTCATCTAATAATTTCCATGCAGTTATGGTTATGTTACATAACTATTCCTGCAGATGTGTGCACATAAGTATATTTTTATCATTATTTTGTTTGCTAATGGGTTATGCAAACTGAGTGGTGAACTTACAGGTTTATGTGCATATTCTGTCTATGTGTGTGTGTGTGTGTGTGTGTGTGTGTGTGTGTGTGTGTGTATGTATGTGTGTATGCATGTGTTTGCTCTCCTACTGCCTTTCTCTTCACTTGCTCCTTACTGCTTCATACAATAATCTGTGTTGATGCTTTATGACTTTTTTTGCCTTCATATCATGTGTATATTATATTTTAGGAGTAATGAACTTCACTAAAGGTTTATTTGTTATACACTTGGATATTAGGAGTCTGCCTCCTAAAATTGATTTACTGAGAGCTTGGCTCATTTATAATAATCCACATATTATTACTCTTTCTGAAACCTGGCTACATAGTGAGATCTCTGATGATGAAATAAAACATTGACAATTATGTGTTATTTAGGAAGGATAGGGGCTCAAGGGGTGGGGGCCTCCTAACATATGTAGCCTCAAAAGTGACTACTGAACTTATATTGCCAAGTGAGAATCCCTTACATTTTGAAGGCCTTTTTGTTAAAATTATCTTTCATGAAAGCAAATGACTTATAATAGGAAATATTTATAAACCCCCTAATGCTCCTGCTGAAACCACTTAACGTATCTTGTCTACCATTAATTCTTTAGATTGTGCTAGTGAAAAAATCATATTAGGTGATTTTAACTCCAATTGGCTAGCGTATTCCTCTCATAAAGACCGCAATCTTTTTAATAGCATAAATCTAACGCAATTAATAACTGAATCCACTAGAGTTGGTCCTAACTCCTCTTCTTTGATCGATTGGATCTTAGTTTCTCATCCTGACAGAATCTTAAAATCTGGGGTATTACCTGACTCTCTCAGTGACCACTCTATTATCTTCTGCATATGGAAAATCAAATTGCCTCATCTTCCTCCAAAATTAATTAGAGTAAGGAAATGGAATAACATTAATCCTGAACACTTTATTCAAGATATACTAGATATTAATTGGGAGAGATTTAAGTTAATTCCATCTGTTGAAGATGCATGGATTTATTTTTATACTGAATTTGTTGAGATAATAGATAAACATGCTCCTTGGACATCAATTAAGGTCAAAGGTTGACATTTACCTAGGATCAAGGGAGATCTCATAAACTTGTTCAAACAAAGAGACAAGGCATGGAAAAAATATCGTATATCACATGATTCTGTTGACTGGGATGCTTATAAAGAACTAAGGAATAAATGTAAAACTACTACTAGAAATGCTGAAGCAAATTATTATAATGATTGTTTATCAACTGATTTTAAGAACTCAAAGAAAGTCTGGAAGAAAATTAATTCCATAACTAATAAACACACAAAAAGCCTTATTTCCCATATTAATATAAATAATGAAAAGATTAGTGAACCATTATTAATTGCAGAGGCCTTTAGTCAGCATTTTTCCTCAGTCTGCAGTCCTTTTGCCTTTCCTTCTTACTCTGATATTTAATTTACCCAGAACAGGTGCAATAGATCTTTCTGCTTTAATACCATCACTCCAGTTGATGTTCAGCAGGTTATTGATAGCATAAAGTCCGGATGCAGTGCTGGTACAGATGGTTTGGAAATTAAGTTCTTTAAACTCACCTCTCATGTTTTATCATTTCCTTTGGCTGATATATTTAATTTATCATTGGCAACTTGCAAAACACCTCGATCATGGAAGTTTGCAAGAGTATCTCCTCTTCATAAAGGAGGTGATATCACAGATATTAACAATTGCAGACCTATTTCAATTATTAATAGTGTAACAAAAATATTTGAAAAAATAATTTTTAATTAACTTTCTAAATATCTTAATGATCAAAATGTATTATCTCCACATCAGTCTGGTTTTCGACCAAACTTTTCGACCACCACTGCTCTTCTAAAATTCACAAACGACATATTGTCCGCATCAGACAGTAATATGCTGACAGGTGCTATATTTATTGATCTTACCAAAGCATTTGATATGGTTGACCATTATCTTCTTTTAGACAAATTAAATGCTATTGGTCTTTCTTCAGACTCTTTATTATTTTTTAATTCTTTTCTTCATCATAGAAGTCAATGTGTTGCTTTTCAAGGCAACCAGTCTGGCTTTACAGTTTTTTTCGATTGCTAAACGACAGTGGGCACAACTGGAGTCACATGTGCAAAACTCTAACTACAGTCTACACAGCAGCAGTTCATGTGGACCAGACTCTAGTTGGTTTCTCATCGCTTGAACACAGTTTTCAAAACTCTACACACTTATCCCAGGACTTTAACCACAACCTGCACAACACTGTAGATTTACAGCACTTTGTTCAGATGCTAACACACTGCTGTCAACACTGTTAACCACACATTCAAAACAGAATAGATTTCAGTCTGGTGCCTATCAAACACTGCTGATTGCAATTTTAGCTGAAAGCCTAAGCAGGTGTCTTGTTTTAGACTAGTTAGTGAACATATATGGTATTTATACAGAGAAAGCTCAGAAAGCCTTTTTTTGTATACAAACACCAAATAATAATTAAACAATTATACACTGTACCGTTTGACAGAAACAGGTAAAAGAGCAAAGATACTCAGGGCCGGGGATTGCCATAGGCAACCTATGCAATTGCCTAGGGCATCAAATGTGTTGGGTGCGCCGTGTCGCCCTTAGCTCTACTTCCCATTAATAATATGACAAGCGAAATAAAACATGTTTATTAAACATGATCATCCTAGGGCGCTCCCTCAGCCACACGTTTACTTGTCAACCTTTCATTACACGACGTTTCCAGTCTCAGGTCAGACTCAAACACACGGAGCTCTGAAGCAGACGTGCGGGTCGCTTATGTCCACTCTCTCTGTAGAAATAGAGACGAGCAGCGGCACAGATACGGAGCTGCTGCAGCGCGCCTTCCGTGGACGCGGAATTAATTCATGAATCATTCAGGTGAATAATTGTCATATGCACATTTAAGGAGGTTACCTCCTCAACAAAAGAAGCAAAAGTGGGAAAAGTAAATGTTGCCTAGGCTACATGTATTGTGACTCAGATATAATTAGCAAAGTCGATCTACAGAAGAATAACTAGTTGAAAGCAATACAGAATGCCTGAGAGCCTTATTGCAATATATTCCATTATGTTTTTATATTTGGATTTGGATTGTAATCTATGTTTCACTTTAGATTTCCAGTATAAATTGATTCAGAAAAAGGTAAACAAAAATAAGTGCATAAAAATTCACCAGAATGCAGGAAATGAAGTATTTAATGCTCAAAATTTTAATAAGTCACCATGCACACAAATCTGGAAACAAAACACTGGTCTCTGGGTTGCCAGACCAGTTCTGATTAGACCAAATGTTGGTGCCATCGAACTTACATGGAAGCTAGAAACTAAAATGTACATACATTGCTGCTCTATCGCTGACACAGCACTGTGGAGATCTGGCAATGCAAGACAAGGGGGGTGCGCACGCGCAAAACTCAATCTCACCTAGGACAACCAAAGGGCTAGAACCGGCCCTGAAGATAACAATATGTCCATGTAAGATGTCTGAGGTTATGTACACAGCTATAAAAAAGTGAAAAACACTATATCTTTACAATAGTAAAACTGTGTTCTTACTGTTTTTCAGAAAGTAATGGAGGTGAAAGCAATAGAAACACCACATTCATTAGTATTTAGAGATGATGAAGACATCCAATGTGATGAAGAGAACTTGCCACATGATGCAGGAGAGAGGCAGGATTAGTCACACTATTCTTTTTTTACTGTTATGTACCTTTTAGTTTTTTTCCCCAGTAATTCCATAAATTACTAGAGACAAAATACTATATTGAAGAAAACTGCTGATTTCCATTCCTTCTTGTTTACCTTATGTAAAAATTGGTATGTTATACAATCTATATTTTTTCCTTAAAGAAACTATTGAGTAGTGTAAAGTCACTCAAATTGTTCAAACTGTAAAGATGAAAAAGTTTGTAATTTCTGTATTGGTGTTTGATGCTAGTGTTTTTACTCTTAGTGTGTTCTAAGTGACAGTGTGTGTTATCTCAGTGAGGATTGTGCGTAGTGTTTGGCTGCACTGACCCTGTTTAGCAGGTGATGTGAACTGTGTGTGTCATGTGACTGTTGGTAGTGCAGACTGTAGTTTGAGTTTTGCACATGTGACTCCAGTTGTGCCCATTGTCGTTTAGCAATCGGAAAAAACTGTAAAATCATTGATAAAGGTGTTCCACAAGGTTCATCCTTAGGCCCGCTCTTATTCTCGATCTTTATTAATGATTTACTGCAAATGTGTACTGACAGTTTAATTCACTTATATGCAGATGACACCTTAATATATTCATCCAGTTCTGATATTTCACAAATCCAATTATCTCTTCAATCGGACTTTAACCTAGTTCAAAAATGGTTTTATTCTAACAAACTCCTATTGAACAGAAAAAAATCATACACTATCTTGTTTTGCACTAGACCTAATTCTTTGCCTATATCTAAATGCTGGTCAATTACTTTTCTTGATAAAACAGCTTTAACAATAGTTGAAAAGTATAAATATCTTGGTCTTTGGCTTGATAACCAGCTCTCCTTCAAACCTCATATTAATTCAATCTGCAAGAAAATATATGGCCAATTGAAGTCACTTTATCACTCTGTAGATTGTTTTTCACAACAGGTTCGAAAAAGAATTATAACTCATTTGATACTTCCAATAATTGATTATGCCGATACCATATACGGGAATACCACAGATTCAAATCTTCGTCCTATTTCTGTACTTTATAATAGTCTTTGCAGATTTGTGCTTAGATGTCCTTATAGAACTCACCATTGCCAAATGTATGAGTCTTTGAACTGGCTGACTCCCAAGTCAAGAAGGCAATTCCACTGGTTACTACTTTTTTAAGTGTATTAATTTCCATTTCCCTCCTTATTTGAAATGTCTTCTAGTTTCTTTTAATACACAGTACAATTTAAGGCATATGAATCAGCTCTTCATTTATGTACCCAGAATTAACAAAGAAGTAGGTCATTGTGCATTTAAATTTAAAGCACCATCAGACTGGAACAATCTCTCTCGCTCGCTCAGATCTATAATTTCCTTTTATGTTTTCAAATCATCTCTTTTTATTTATTCTCAAACATCCTGTTCCTGTTTCTGATTTTTTTTTCTTTTCTCATATACTGTACATGTTTGCAGTTATGTACAGTACCTGCATGTGATAGTGAAGTGCATAAATATATTTATACCTTGTTTCTGTATTTGCATTTTTGCAGATGGCTCACTGATTGACTTTGATTATGGTATGGGCTAAAGGGAAGAGATTAGGTTTGTGGGAGCATTATTAGTGAGTGCGTGTATATGAATGTGAATGTTGTTGTATCTAAATGTTTGTTATTGTCTTGTGTTGTATTTACTTTAAAGATGATTCTCCATCTTGATGTTGGTTTCTTTGTATCTTAAAGGACCCCCTCGAAAATGAGATGGTGCATCTCAAGGGGTTAACCTTGAAAATAAATCAATAAATAAAAGAGACAGACTTTCAAAAATCGTTAATAATACTGACAAAAGGAGCACTCAAACAAAGAAATTTGAGTGATCAGATATTAAGATAGCTTTCTTATTGGATACCAACTTAAGAGACTCAAAGTACACGTCAAATTCAACCCCCATCACCCTGCTTTTTGATGATGTTCACGTTAAACGCGTAATTATGTCACTTCATAACGTTTCCATGGCAACAGGGGAAAATGGCTGCTCTTGTGTGAAGTAAACGCAACATTTTTTCAACTTTCTCCTAAGATATATGTGACTCTTTTGCAACGAAAATGTGGGGATTATTAAATCATGCAAGCACTGCATATTTTGTGCGGAAATTGGCAATTTATGCGCCGAAAGTGCGGCATATTTGAAAAAATGCGGCCCCCGCATGAATATGCGGACTTTGGCTGATTATGCGTTGAATTATGCGATCGCATAATCGTGTTTTTCTGGAGGGACTGTTTACATATATGGAGACTTTATACTGCATATATACTAAGCACAATGACAATAAATATTTATCTATCTAAACTCGTCGTCACATGACGCTCTTCTTGTCGAACTAAACTCAACTGTAACTACCTCTGAAAGGAACTCACCTCACCTATCACGATATTTTTGACCAAATAGGCTACCTCAATATCGATATTTACACAATAAGATTTTAGATAAATAATCATCAGTAATGTGAACAAAATGTCTGTGGGGGAAAGGCAAACAATAGAACAGTTACAACAGTCTGGTCAGTTCAGAAGAGTACATCACTTTACTGTAATGCAGACTTTAAAACCAGGGGCCTGTTTCACAAAACCAAGATAAGGGATTAAGCCGGGATTTCTTGGTTATCCTGGATGAATTTAGCCTTGACTCGGTTTCACGAAAGCAGAGGCACATAAATCACCATGGAGATTTATTCTGTGCAGTTAGCCTGGTCCTGACCAGGCTATCAGCCAGGATTTATTTAATCCTGGAACCTTTTCTGTTCACCCAGCAGTGGTTTCACCTTATTGTTATCAGCCTGGATTAAAATACAACAGGTGCATATTGCTGTTCATTTGAGTACTGTTATTATTTAAAGTTGTGACCATTATTTTTTTTTTTATTATAAATTTGTCATTGTTACTGTTATATTGCTGTATGAAGACTGCTGTTCAAATTGTTGTAAGAAGTTTGATGAATACATTATGGCAGTTGTTGAGATAATTAGAAAAGGCTGATAAAATTTCAAATGAGTTTTAAATGAAGTCTGTTACTAAGGACAATACATACAATGCTGTACATTTCTATAGTTCCCCAATGCACCTTAAATTATTTTAGTTTATAATTTCTTTTTTTTTTCTTTAACAATAAGGATCATGTTTGTTCTGCTTCCGTGTGCATTGTATTTGGCATTCTTAGCACACAATTTGTGCTGTCCAGTAAACTGGGACTATAATTTGGGAGGATTGTATAATTTTAAGAACATATCCTAACTGTACAATCCTCCCAAATTATAGACTTAGTTCACTGGACCAGTAACTATCTAGTGATGTAGACTACTGTACATTCATGTAACAACAGGGAGAGGACACCTTAATGGTTTTTGACCTTATATTTTGCCTGGGGGGAAATAACTGATGAATATACTCTGTTCCATTAATGTTTATAGTGTGCATGGAATTTATCACTTTGTTATCTTTATAGTTTATAGATTTTACAGTGCAATTTCTTCAGTGTCTTTATTTTCTATGTCCATATATACCAGGGAGCAAGGCATATAATATGTAGAGAAGGAAACTCTTCCTCTATAAAAAATAAAAAAAACGCGAGAAAAAGCGTGACAGATAATAGCGGACAGACTAAATGATAGTCTAAAAATATACATTTATGAACTACTGCTCTTAAATGAAACCATTCAATGTGTCACTTGTCATTTGTAAAAACGAACACCTGTACACTTTGCATTAAAAGCGAGTAGTGGAAGTTAATATGACTTAGGAAATTAATATTTTAGCCCAGAGAGAGAGGGAGGAACAGAGTGAAAGAGATATTTACGCATTATATTTTAGCGTTTTAGAAAATGGATCTTCATGGTAAATTTCCTGAGTTATCTTCTGCTTACTTTTAAGGCAAAGGGTACCATTGTTAATTTGTGCAAATGATTAGTAGCCTAATAATTGAATGGTATGATTATGACGGTTTCCATTCAGAGCAGTGGTCAGTTAATGTATATATTTAGGCTGCTTATGCATTCAGTCGGTCCGTGATCGTCTGCTACACTTTCTCTCGCTGTTTCGTTACAGCGGCCGTGTTATTTTCTTTTTATTCAAATAATGTGTTTCATATCATCATACTTCCACAAGAAGCTGCTGCTCACTCTGTATAAAGTAGCCTATGTACAATGCGTATTCTCCATTTTGGCATCAGTAAATCTGTGATCGACCTCGCGGTCTTTTGAGGAAATCCGTTGACGCGCATCTATCTGAATTAGTTCAGCCTGGCTCGACCTAGTCGCTCCTCCTCAGCCTGGCTTGGCCTTTGTGAAACGCACCAAGCCAGGATGCACAAATTAGACTAGGTCAAACCTCGCTTTATCAATTATCCTGGATTTATATATTCTGCTTTTGTGAAACAGGCCCCAGGAAAAGACACTTATGTCATATTATGATATTACGATATCCAAAATCTAAGACAATACCTAGTCTCATGATATCATGATATCAATATAATATCAATATATAGCCCAGCCCTAACAGACAGAAGTCAACAAGACACCGTAAACACACACACACACACACACACACACACACACACACACACACACGTGGCTCACACTCGCGGCTCACACTCACCTTTTTTTGGCTAAATTGAACTGATTTTCATCAGATATCATACAAATGGTTAACTTTCATAAGATATCAAAGAAACGTTTTGATGAACTCTTCACACAGTGACCTAGTAGTCGTGTGTGTAGGTGTGTGTTTGTGTGGGTCTGTGTGTAGGTGTGTGTGTGTTTGTATGTGTCTGTGTGTGTGTGTGTGTGTGTGTGTGTGTGTGTATATATGTGTGTGTGTGTCTGTTTCTCTGTGTGTGTGTATATGTGTGTGTCTGTGTGACTGTGTGTGTGTGTGTGTGTGTGTGTCTGTGTGTGTGTCTGTGTGCGTGTGTGTCTGTGTGTTTGTGTGTGTCTGTGTGTGTTTGTGTGTGTCTGTGTGTGTGCGCATATGTGTGTGTGTGTGTGTGTGTGTGTGTGTGACGGGGTGCATGGCTGCCGTCACGGTAGCCATGCACCACCTATTTTATATCTCAAAGACTGAATATGTTTGTTTGACGTGTCTATATGTTCGGTTATTTATCCTGGTTTTATATCATCTGTCATTCATAAAATTCTCCATGTTAATCCCGTTGTTTTGTGCAAACATTTAACATCTAATACTGCGGTGATTTGCTATAGCTATATTCATCTATACATCATTGTCTATTGTTTAAAACCATACAGATTGTCAAAAACATTACCTGGTATAACAACCACGCAACACTTAAGTCTTTGTTTAACTAATATTTGTTTATTGAGTGTAAAAGTATACAGAGGGTAAAATGTTTTGGGCTTACCAGCATGTGCTCTCTTTGTTATAAGGGAAAGTTTGCCGCGATCCTTGAGTTTTAATGGGTCTATGACTTCCGGGCTAACAGGAAGCTAACCGTCATTTTATGTATTATATTTTACAGCCAACAAGATGTCTTGTGGCTGTGTTCCTTAATGTTGTTAACTTTTTATATTATCATTCTTGCCTGTGGGCCTTAATTGGGAAAGAAAATAATAAAAAGTCCATCATTGCAACATCGTCTTTGACTCATGCTGAGATTTAATACCTGCTCAAGACTACTCTATTACATCTACCCTCAACAGTGTGTGTGTTTATTCTGATGATGTGTGTCTCTTCCTGTCTCCACAGAGCCTTCATGTCTCCATCAGATCCCAGTTTGATTTAAAGTCTGAGTCCGAGTCCAGCTTCATCAGGATCTGAACACATCCAGGAAGGAAACATGTCTTCAGGATCAGAACCAAGGCAAAGAAGAGACAGCAAAGAACATCCTCCTGATATGTCTGAATTAAAGGACAAACTCAAACAACATGCAGCTTCATTCATCAGAGAGTTTGACAGCAGTGAACACAGGATGAGACAGATAGTTAGAGAGTTTAGGGAGATCTCTGATGGAGTCAGAGAGACCCAGGAGGGACCAGGGACATGGGTCAGGCACTCGGCAACAGGAGGAATGGGACTCCAGGGCTTTGGAGGTCTGTTAGGTTGGGGGGCGAGTCTGTTAGGAGGGTTAGTAGGAGCAGCTGCTGCTGGTGGAGGAGGTGCTACTGTTGGAAGATCTGGTCTTGTTGAAGGTGCTGTTGGAGGTGCAAGAAACCCAAAGAAAGTGGATGAAAGTCCAGAAAGAGTAGAAGAACTGGGGGAAGAGTTCAAGAAGATCATTGAACGGCTGAAGAACGACCTGAGAGAAATAAAGAGGATGTGTGAGAAGTTGGAGCAAAGATCAGCTGAAGTTCAGGCTGAAAAGACTCTGAGAGACATGGAGGAGTTACAGAGCATTCTGAGACGAGTGTGTGAAGATAGAACAGGAAGAGGAATCAGGATTTTGGCTGATCTGTGTAAGACGGTAGTTGATGCCTGTGAAAATATGAAGAAAGATCTCAAAGGCTTCACAGAAAAGTAAAGATAGAAGCTGCAGTGTGTGGAGAGTGTGGCCTTGTTTCTTCATAAGTTCTCACTAAATCTGCAGTTTGAGATATAGAATTTAACATTTTGGACACAAATATTCCTCTGGTCCTAATTATTAAAACAAAAACTATTTCTTATTATTCTGACTGAAACATGATGTAACCGTGTTGGATTCAGACCTAAAAGGTTAAAGATAACCCAGGGTGGATAAACTGCCGTTTGTCATGTGACCAATGACGGTGCTACACCAGGGCTAGTCTCTCATGTCCAGACCTTCCTCCGCAATGCTGTGGAGGAAGGTCTCTCATGTCCAGACCTTCCTCAACCATGCTGTTGTTCCTCCACCTTCTCGTATTGAGTAAGATGTTCAGACCGGTGATATGATATATGTCAACCCTGTACCATGACTGAACACTGCGACAAAAAAAACTGTGTGTGTGTGTTTCTAGAGTTGAACTGTACTCTAAGTGTGCTGTTGGCTCTCCTGTGTTTTTACTTAACTGCTTGTTTTTAACTACTATGGACACCACGTCATCTATAGTCCTGTTACATTTCTTTTTTAAATTGTTATTTTTATAATTGCCATACCTGCCCAGGGACTACAGATGGAAATTAGCAATTGCTGCTATAACCTGGCCCAAGACATATTCTCTTGTTTAACAAGTTTAATGTCTATTTGTGCATTGTCCCTGTTTCAAATAAATACATTTCCATTCCATTTAAAATCTAAAAATATATATTTTATATATTCACATCCTGTTACACATTGTTGAACTTGTTGTGTTGATTAAATAAAGTTTTTAAAGAATGATTAGTGTCGGTTGTTTCCAGTCTTGATGTTACACACTCCCGTCACAAGATGGCGGCGGGCTCCTTTAAGCTCTGGTTTGGAGCCCGCCCAAAAACAAGGTGAAGAAGAGGAAGAGAAAGGGCCTGTCAGCTGGTAAACACACAGGAAACTTTCTTCATGACTGCGAAGGTCAGTTTCATATTTCTATGAATACACCAACACGTTGTTTACAGCGGGAAAGAGACGCCAGAGTCCGTTGACATTTCCGCTGACTTTAACAGCGCGCTGCGTGGCGACGAACGTGACCTGCGTCTCCAGCTAGAGTCAACAAACGTCTGGAAAAGGTTGTTTAAGAGGGTCAGGTATCAGAAATATGAGCACCGAATTAAAGCTATGAATAAAATTAAAAAAAAATTTTGAAGAAAAAGTTTTTTCATGTTTTGTTCTACCTTGTGTAGAGGTATCTGATAAACTTTAGGACCAGCTGTTATAGAAGGTACTAAACACATAGGACCAGCTGTTATAGAAGGTACTACACACATAGGACCAGCTGTTATAGAAGGTACTAAACACATAGGACCAGCTGTTATAGAAGGTACTACACACATAGGACCAGCTGTTATAGAAGGTACTACACACATAGGACCAGCTGTTATAGAAGGTACTAAACACATAGGACCAGGTGTTATAGAAGGTACTACACACATAGGACCAGCTGTTATAGAAGGTACTACACACATAGGACCAGCTGTTATAGAAGATACTACACACATAGGACCAGCTGTTATAGAAGATACTACACACATAGGACCAGCTGTTATAGAAAGCTCTGGACCTCCGCTGTCATGTAGATATGGTCTCCAAAGTTTACCCACTGTAAGCACTGTCAAATATGGTAATAAGCTATTTTCACCTATTCAACGATTAGATTTTTAAAATCTGATGACACCAGTGTGTTCCCCATCCCAAAAAACCCCAGGGTGTATCCAAAATTATACACTGCCAACGTCTAATTATGAGAAATATACCAATATATTTAAAAACTACAACTCCCACTATAGACGGCCCCAGAACCTGTTACAAATCTGGTTTACTTGTAGTTCTTCCGGGGTGTGTGGGGGGACTGGTTCGGCTCCTGTGTTTCTGCTGTTGGCCGTGACTGGGCTTCATTCCATCTCAGATTGATGCCGCCGCTGGCCGGCCGGCCGAGCAAACAGTACATGAGACAAATACATGAAACTGTATTTTATTATTATTAATATCTTTATTGTTTAAATCCTCAAATACAACGTTAGACAAAAACATCAATATTACAAATATTATGTATTTTTTATCTTCTTATCTGCCGAGCGGTACGTACTACGTCACTTCCGGAGTTTTCCGCAGATTTTTTTAAACATTATTATGGTGCATAACTTACTGGAACAAAGCTGTGCAACGGGTTGTTGCTGTGACTAAACCACTGATTATATATGTGTATATTGAAGCGATATTGGCATTAAAGACCTGCTGATCACTGTTTGATTATCTGAAATGAATGCCCGCATTGCATTGCGGGAAATCGGCTTTGCATGCGCACAGCTCAGATCATATCGTGTTCTGTCTTACAGCATACTGTAATATTTCACCGGCAATAAGACCAAATTAATATTATTAAAATAAAGAAATGCATACTATGATAATATCTAAATATATGTTGCTAGATGTAGCGTTATAGTTTTAAAAATATCAACAAACAACAAATCAATTCAGCTTCGCTGGCCGAAATAGACCGAAATAATAACAATAAAAGATATACAAAAAAAACATGATAAGATCTGGTGAATAAATGTTGATTAAAACAGCAGTTATTGGGCTAAAAATACCAATAATATCAAATCTGTATACAGCTTTTAGAAAGAAACGTGCTGTGATCAGGGAATCTGTACGTAGACCATGGATGATAATGTGATTAACCTACATTGGCATTGCATCCGTGGGACGTCACAGAATTTTCAGCGATTCCGTGAAACTGCCACAGATTTTTAGTTAAGGGGCCGTCTTCATTTCATGAAATTCTGTGAGATCAGGTTGCATCAATACTGGTGGGATCAAACATAACCTGAACATCATGCAAAGATTATTAGACTTGAGACATGAGATTAATGCAGTCTGGTGCCAACAGGGAATGTGAATCGACTGAGTGACCATCAGAGGTACATCTTTAATTCAGTGATGTCTCTGTTTGGAAAAGACATGGAGAAGAACATTGTCGCCCTTATCACACACTCAAATGGAAGAGCACCTAAAAATACTCTACAAGCTCTCGAGGCTGTGATGATTAAATGTGCCAGAGATGAGAAGAATCAGCCTGTTCACTTCCTGTTTAATAACTGCCAAGATGAAGACAGGACAGAGGATTCAGAAGCCCTCAAACATGCAGATACAAGATCAATGAAAGGAATGAATCAGTTCACAAACTTTCTGGTAAAAACTGAACCTCAGAGGTTGGAGAAAACCGTGAATTTCCTGAACGAGCGAATCAGACTGACAGTCTGCATCCAAAACCTGAAAGAGAGAATTGAGTTGATTGATCTAAAGCAAACAGAGATCCAACATACTCAGGATGGTCTGAAGATGTATGAACGAGAGATGAAGAACAATGAGAAGTTCACTATAGAAGTTGATGAGGTCTACAAAGATAAAGAACGTATTGATGGTGGGATGTGGGGTTTTGGGTTGTTTTATGAAGGAGCTGTCTGCTGTACTGTCTGTGAGGAGACCTGTCACTATCCTGGATGCACAATGGTCCAGAAACCAGGACACTGTGAGGTCATGAAAGGTGGCCGCTGCACTTCATGTACCAGGAAGTGTCCTGCATCAGCTCATGTGAAAGAAAACACTGTAAAAGTATAGTAGTACAGTAAAAGTATGAAACAAATAAAGAAGAGACTGAGAAGCAAGAGAGCCTTTTGGAAAGTCGTCAGAAAGAGAAGGAAACCCTTGAAGCAGATAAAACACCTCTGCTGGATGAAGCCTACCATCATGTTGTCAGTCTGGAGGAGAAAGCCCTTAATGTCTACTCATGTCCACCTGGACTTCCTGATTGAGAAAAATAAAGTCGAAAATATGAAGGATTTCAGGCAGTGATGCAGTACATGTATAGTGCACTATCTCAAATGTTCAAAAGAAAGAAAAATTAGAAGAGGGTTACTGACGTCTAGACTGCTGACACAGAGACATGTCCCAGTGTCCTGGAGTTACAGCTGCTCATCACTGGACCAAGGTGGACGTTTAGACCACAGGACAAAGATCTGAAGTCCATCTGTGTGTTTAGTTAGTTTACTAAAACTGAACCCAACATCAATGACATCAACTAGTGCCTATTCTTCACATATGTAAGGGGTTTGTGCAGTTATTTATCATTACAATATGGGCAGTTTATATTAATGAAGACAGTATGTGTGTTTATTCTCAGATTACAACTGCTGAACTCTAATAAACAATGTGTATATAGATAAAATGTATGATTATCTAAACATTTTCTCTTACAGTCATAAGGCCAATATGAACTCTGTTGACTGCAGAACCATTCATTAGACAATCTGCAGAAATGTTTATTATTGTTTGAAAAGGAATGTTGTAAATAACCAATTTATTGTTTTACAGTATGTATGGTAGTTTCCCATCAGTACATGATTGAATATAAATCTGGTGTTAAAGGGTCCTTTCGTAAAATATTTAAGGAAGGAATTTCATTTGTTTGTTTATTTTTAGATCATTTTAGGGCTGAGAGAGAGAGAGACTGAGAGACAGCGAGAGAGAGAGAGAGACAGACAGAGAGAGAAAGCGACAGAGAGAGAGAGAAAGCGACAGAGAGAGAGAGACAGAGAGAGAGACAGAAAGAGAGACAGAGAGAGAGACAGAAAGAGACAGAGAGAGAGAGAGACAGAAAGAGAGACAGACAGAGAGAGAAAGAGACAGAGAGAGAGAGGCCATGGTCAGATTTGAACCTGAGCCACTGAATATGTAGATGTGTTGAAACATTGAATATGAATCAGTCTAATAAAGTTCAGGTCAAACCCAATAAAACTTGTGATGTTTAGAATTTGACATCAAACATTGTTGATATAAAATAATTGGAGGACGTAGAGACAGAAACTCACCACCTTTTGGTAATGTTTCTTTTCATGTTTCAGTTGGACCTCAAGACATGATCAGCCAATCAGAAAACACTCATATTATTATTATATAAATACAGAAGATAATCAGTTTGGGAGTCTGATAACTGACGATGTGAAACAAAGTTTATTATCCAATCAGAAAGACAAATTATTTGGTGAGTTTCTCTGTATTTAGTATTGTATCGGCTGTTATGCTGATAGTTTCATTTTTTTAAACTTTATTAACCCTCATGTTGTCCCGTTAAAAATAATAATTATATCAGAAATATACGACAGTGTCTAAAGAGACAGAACTTTTTTGTGTTGAAAAAGCGACAAAAAAAATGATAAAAACCTCAAAAAAATTTGGAAAATGCGTCAAAAACATCAGAAAAAAAAACGGAAAGAAAACTTGACAAAAGCTATAAAAATGTAGGGTTTTTTTTCATGTTCAAAAAGAAGACAAGGGTTAAAAAGTGTCCTAAAGTCAATAAAGTTTTGATTTGAAGGGAGAAGATAAACCAGCAGTGATGTTTCCTTTTGACCAGCAGGTGGTGAAATAAACTAACTGAAGCTGAAACACCCTCTGGAGCTGGAAATTATACATCCTTTATAGTTTACATAGTTTAATATCATGGAAATATAATCACTGTCAAATATAAATCTAATCACGCTGTTAATAAACTGTCATCTCATCTACCTCATAAAGAAACCGCTTACATTAATCATCCCATATTTATTCAGGCAGCCTTTGCACTCGGCACTATTGTCTTACTCTTAACATTCAAGTCCATTGTTGTTGTTGTTAATATATATATATAGTTATATTTTTATATTTATACAATATGTATATGTATTATTTATATATATATATATATATATATATATATATATATATATATATATACAGTATTGTCTAACTCTTGACCCTTGTGTTGTATTCAGATCAAATTTTTCCCGTTTTCAAAATATCTATATCAGAAATATGGGTTTCTCTTTAACTACCAAGTTTTAATGTATTAAGAATCATCCATAAATTAACATGGATGATTCTTAGTACAACAAAAGATCAGATCTCTACTTTGATTGAATTTTGGGTGTTTAATTCAATGTTTGGAAAGTCTCCTCACTGAACGTTAACATATACAAGTCTGTGATCATCCTTCCTTTATATATTATATTAGTCTAAATAATTCATAATTTCTGCTTTTATTAAGTCAAGAATTAGGACATTTCCTATAAATGAGGTTTATTGACCATGAATTCCAAAAATAAGTAAAAAATTAGTGGAAATGAGTTTGTTAGTGGTGTTTATACGTGGTAATGAAAAGAAGCATTAAATGTAAAAAAAAAAAAAAAGCGCCAAAACATTGAAAAAAGTGTTGAAAAAAAAGAGACAAAAACGTCAGAAAAAGTGTTGATTTTCATTTGACCGGGGCTGGCCCGTGTCCATGGTCAAATGAAAGACAATACGAGGGTTAACAAAGTTTACTATGTCAGGGACAAAGCAATGAGGAGAACAGGAGTTTTCACTGAAAAAGTTTTTTTTATTAACCTTAAAAAATGCTAAACAATATAAACCAAGAACTTAATATCTGGACCTTTTAAAAGATGTCAACCACCAACATGGCAGCACATGGTATGGCTGGATTGGCAGGCCAAAGGATGTAACAGTCCTTCACCTTTGGCCTCTCCTTTTCTCCCCCAGGAAGGACCGGCCCTCCGGCATGGTAACAAAGAACAAAACATGATGATTAATATAACACAACAATGATTATTTAACCCTACCATTTAAAATGTGTGTGCTCCATTTAAACAGTGATAGATAGATAGATAGATAGATAGATAGATATATAGATAGATAGATAGATAGATAGATAGATAGATAGATAGATAGATAGAAATTATTATTAGACTCATGGTCCATTTAGAAAAAAATCAACAATTAAAAAGGACAGATACAGACCCCAATTAAACAAGACATCTATACCAGTAATCCAGAAGGGTGACTGGTATCCCACAACACTGAACCTCGGGTCAATCAGTTGTAAAATGACAGAGTTACAAGAAGAATTCAGGCGACCAATACATTTATACAATCCTCAGTAAAAGAGAGAATGGCCCAATCCCAAAGTCCGGACTCACAGACTCACGGACTTTGGTGCGCGTTCTCGCGAAATTCGTAAGGGCTTAGGGTTGTCCCAATGTGGAATTTCAAAAGGCGTGAGGGTTTGAGTACACATTTCTGTGAGTCTGCATCGATGCAGACTTCACCAAAGGGAATTACCCACAGTTCAAAGCGTTGTGACGTTTACCGCGGAGACGATAGGGAAATCCGGAAATTACGAAGGTAAACAACAGCACGACACGCGGCCACGGAACAGACCGACCTGTTGTCCAACTTGTAAAACAAGAGTTTGGAATCAGGCAGCCGTCTCCTGGGCCTTGGCCGTGTGGAAATCAACAAACTTAAAATGAAGATTCTCAAACCGGCAAGTGTCAGCAACATCGCCAAGGTAACATGTGATCTCGTGAAGTGCGGTCCCAATCCCATTTATACCTATCTGAGCCCATGTGGCCTCACACACTCGCTCACTTAGTACCTGAGATCACTTAAGTCTGTGAGTCCTTAGTCCTTAGTCCTCAGGGCTCACTTTGGGATTGGGCCAATGTAACAACTCCTGCTTGACAAAACAATTCACTTGCACTACACCACCTTGGTTTTCTGAGTAGTATGTACAAACAATCATTATAAGCAACCCACAGCTTATTGAAGCTTTCCTTTTTGAACTTGACCCACAAGGGGAAGTGTAAAAAGCAGTACAATATGCTCTAAAGAGGTTTATCTTGACAGTATCAGAACACCAAGAGACCTTCCTGGCGAGCATGTTTGCTTGTATATATAACATGCAGCGCTGCATATACATATCATCATCATCATCATCTGACCTTTGATCCGTTAAGATGTGACCCAAATACTTCATTTTACAACAAGCAGTTAGCACTTGCCCTGCCAGATGAAAAGTCCTTATCCTCTTTCACTCTACAGATCATAACAAAACTCTTTTTGGCATTATTTGTCACATCAAATTTAACACCATAATTGGAACATATATTCAACAACTGCTGAAACCCCGCAGTGCTAGGAGAGACAACAGCCAAATCATCAGCATACATAAGATGGTTCACTAGCATGTTACCAACCATACATCCTGTTTTGCACTGTCTTAGCTGGTCAGTCCATGTAAATATTAAAGAGGCTCAAAGTAAATACATATGTAGATTATAAATCAAATGAAGAGTGTTTAGACTACTTTAGTGATCATGAATAGTTTGGGGTGTGGCTGACTGTAAAGTTAACCTGTGTACTAAACAGAATAGGGGGACATTGTGTTAAATATTACCATTGCTGGCTGTTGTTACCATAGGGACCTGTTGGCCATCACACTGTAAAAAGTAGTTAAATGATGGTCTGTCTTTGTTCATCTTAGCTGTGGGTCTGGTTCTGGATGGAGGTTACATTGACAGCAACCAAAAACCATAGTCAGATTTCTTCTATTTGGTCACATACTATAAATCTATTCAGAACTTATATGATCGTTAAATTATCCGGAAGAGTCAATTAGTAATGTTTATATGTTGAACAACATTGAGAATGTCAGTAAGAAAAGCTTACAGTTTGAAAACATTTCTGATAAAACATAAATCTTACCTGTTGCCCTTGAAAGTTTGTTTTTGGTCAACTATAACTGTGAGCTAAACCTATAAGAAATTAGCATAATTTCTTCTTTGTATCTGAGCGCAGAAAAAGAAGTGTCTCTATTTCTCTCAGGAGTTCCTCATTTTGTTAGGCCTTCTTCATCAGCTGACATAGGACTTCACTCACACACATACACACACACACACACACACAGAAACAGTCTGTCTCTCCTATGTCTATGTATGTAGGTAAAGGGCGTGGCCATTCTTCACCTGTGCTCTGCTCATGAAGCCCAGCTGCGTATTATAGTTAGGGATATTTAACAATACTGTAGAGAACATTCATCATTAAAGAATGATTTTGCTGGGCAAAATAACACATACACATAGTGATGAATGCATACACACACCCAAAGCATTGACACTTGAGGGTGGGGAGGCAGTCAGACTGGTTTGAATCAGCTGAGGTAGGAACACACACACACGCACACACACACACACACACACACACACACACACACACACACACACACACAGACACATGACGTCCCTCTATCTCTTTCACTTGCACACACACACACACACACACACACACACACACACACACACACACACACACAGACACATGACGTCCCTCTATCTCTTTCACTTTCAGATTAAAACTTTTCCCCACCCCAGGTGATTTATTATAATGTTATAATGTTCCACTTCTTTCTTTATATGCTCACAACATTAAACACTAAATAAAGCATGTCATGCATTTGCTTTTGTTTTTTGCTCACTGTTTTGCATGAGCTCACAGAACAGACGTGTAGTGATAGTGAAACTTAATTTAACCTTTTAAAATCCTAAAATAACATAACCTGATAACATATTCTATTGAAGGTGTGGCCGTTCAACCTTTGATTCATTCCTCTGCAGCTTTGTTGTTTACAGCAGAAATATTCAATCAGGAAACAGTTCAGACAATCAGAACAAATGGAAAGGTTTTGTGTAATCTGCACCAACCAGTCAGATTGTCAGTGTGCCAGTTTCATACCATCTCCTGATATTATCTTACATTGGGTACTTCAAAGAGATTTCTGTTTTTTACTGATAGGAAATTATTTGGGATGTGGACATCACGTCACTTTGTAAAAATCACCAACAATAAGACATTCTGTAGTCAACGGGGCAATAATGGAGGAAGCTTTTATTATTGTGTCAAGTATGTTCCCAGCCTGCAAGAAAATGTTAATTAATTTGAGCCAGATTCAGAGTGCAGCACGTACATTTATATACTACAATTAAAGTCCAATCATAAACAATCAAATCATACTAGTATCTTTGTGGGCCCTCTTCACACAAGGACCCTGTATACTCAGTTCCCTTTCCCCGCCTGTCTGATGACTTGGTACATCCCAGGTAGGAGAAGGTATATGCTACCAGTATCCCAGTTTTTACACTAGTACAACTAATGAAAACATAAATATTAAACAGGTATATAAATACAAATAGCACTAATTTAGCATCTATCCTCTAGCTGTTTTTAAAAACTATTAAGAGATGTGGGATTTGATTCCACTCTAAAATCAAGGTTAGTGATCAGGTGAGCACAGAAAAGCCCACAGACACAACAAAAACATTTGATTAAATCCTTTTGAACAAAGCACGACCTTTCACTGTAACGTCAGAGACAGATATGAAAACACGCAAAAGTGTGACCAACATGAGCTGCTCTTCTGATGAGACTTGCACGCAAAGATGACAACTTGATATATATGTGGAGGTTTGTTAATATGTACCCATAAGAGTGATCAATAATTAAATAATCTTTAAATGTAAAACATTTCTGAAGGGATAAACATTTGACATGAAAACTGCTGCTGGCTGCAGTCCCTGGAAAAGACACTATGTCTCCTGTTCATTATCACCTTTAGTTTAAGGTACACAGACTCTTGTCCTGGTGTGAACCCTGAGGTTACATTTACAGACTCTTGTCCTGGTGTGAACCCTGAGGTTACATTTCTATTACCTGATGTTTGGGCCATTACATTTAGACATGGCATGTATATCTTACCTGAAATAATTTTCACTAATTTTCCCAAAACTGTAATAATTCATGCTGTTATCTGACATCAAACATGACATTTTTAGCAGTTTAAAAATCCACAAAATGATCCAACATGTGAAATAATGCAATTTATATCACAAGAGTTTGGGAGAAAAGATGTCTGACACAGTGGTTGAAATATCTTGTAGAAGATCAGAGACATAAAACCAGTCTAAACACGACTTGATTCCTCATCAGACCTGTATATGTACGCTGCACTAACATGTTTAACCAAAGAACCACATATGTTTCAACACAGCCGTTCATCTGTTGTGTGAATCAAGTTCAGCATTATAAGATTTTCTCCTTTCTGTTTATCTTTTTTTGCAGCTTGCACCAGCCAAAATGACACATCACTGCTGGTCTACACAACTGGTTTACCCAGTTTAAACAAAACATAATTAGCATAACAACTAATACAAATACTAAATTAATACAGAAAAACTTACAGAGACAAAATAAAAATACTTTAATGCCGCCATGCCCACAGGGAGTTACAAAAAGAAAAGAAAATTAAAATCTTTTTAATTAGTGAAAACGCTAAATTTTGTTTCACATCAAACTTTCAAACTTATTATTCTCTTTGATAAAATAATTGATATCAGTGTTTTCTTATTGGCAGATTGCGTCATAGTTGACGTACAAGTTGAAACATGAAAAGTGGTAACAAATACAAAAGGTGAGTTTCTCAGAAAAATACTTATTGAGCCATGCAAGGCAGTCATGAGAGAACCCAAGGTTGTTGAGTGTGTCGATAAGAATACGATGATTAACAGAGTCAAAGGCCTTGGACAGATCAATGTAGACGGCTACACAGTAATGCTTTTTGTCAATGGCAACGTTGATGTCGTTTAGGACCTTGAGGGTGGCTGTGGTGCAGCCATGCCTGGCACGGAAGCCAGACTGCATAGCAGAAAGGACACGGTGGGATTCAAGATGGTTGGTAATCTGTTTATTGACCAAGCTTTTGAAGACTTTTGAAAGACAGGGTAAGACAGATAGGGGTCTATAGCAGTTTGGGTCAAGGGTGTCTCCCCCTTTGAAGAGAGGGATGACTGCGGCAGATTTCTAATCTCCAGGTATTTCTGAAGATGCGAGAGGTAGATTAAAAAGGTTGGTAATGGGTGAAGCGATAATACTTGCAGATAATTTGAGGAAATAGGGATCCAGGTTATCTATTGCCTATGGACAATGCCACAAGTAATTCCAACAGCATTTAACTCAGTGCTGTTCTTTATATAACAGAGGACTCTTAAGTTAACTTTAGATTTGATCATTTTGTAGACAGTGACTTTTTTTGTCGCCAGCGTGTGCGGTTTCATTCCCTCGTTGTTGCATGCCAGGGAGACCGCGGATAATTTCGTGAAATGGCAACGTTTGAAAAACGTCAGCTGTACAGGAATCAATAAAAAAAATAACGTGACAATTCACAAACTGGCATGAGACCGGGTTGGTGTGTTTTTGTGTGTGCGTGTATGTGTGCGTGTGTGTATGTGTATGTGTGTGTGAGTGTGTGTGGATGAGGTTTCTCCCTGAAAGGAAGTTCTTCATCACCACTGTCACACTACCTGCTCTTGGGGGGGATTATTGGAATTATTGGGTCCTGTGTTCAGGGTGTTTCTTGTTTACAGTTTGCTTTGACTTTCACGTTGTGTCACAGTTAGTTTATATATGCTGCTGCTGTGTGATTGGTTTCTCTCATCATGTGATTTCAGAGAAATGACTCAGAGTTGTTACATAAAGCTGATAGGACAGAGAGAGAGAGGACGAAGGAGACTGAGCACGCTCAGAGCTGCTTCACCTGCATCACCTCAAACAGGTAAGAACCACCAAACCTCTTCATCACACAGGAACATATACTGCTAGTATAAGTTAGTTAAGTTTTAAGTTAAGTTTTTTATTCATATTTTAAAGTCATGAATCAGAATCAGATTACTTTATTGATGCCTCAGGGAAGATATTTAGTTACAGTTACTCATAGTCAGACTCAGAGTAAACCTATAAGATCTTTATTGTGACTGTTATTGAATATCAGATCAGTATTATTGTTCATATTGACTGAGGTTAGTTAGTGTTTTCTTTTAATTTGAAAAGAAAAGGGATGGTGTGTGTCTCTTCCTGTCTCCACAGAACCTTTCTGATCACATCAGATCACAGTTTGATTTAAAGTCAGCTTCTTCATCACTCTGAAGAGGAGATCTCAACACTTCAGGAGGACCAGGAGACCTGAAGATGGCTTCAACACCAAGAAGAAGAAGAAGTAGCATAGACCTCCCTCCTGAATTAATGGACAAACTTAAAAATCATTCAGCTTCATTCATCAGAGAGGTTGACAGCAGTGAACCAAAGATGAGACCGATTGTTAGAGAGTTTAGGGAGATCGCTGATGAAGTCAGAAAGATGCAGGAGACAACAGATGAAGTCAGAAGAGCAGCAGCAGATGTACTAGAAGTCACAACCTTTGGCATTCTGTTGGGCTTACTTACAGGCAGAGCAGCAGGAGCAGTAGCATTAGCAGTAACAGCAGGAGGGGCAAGAGCATTATCATCAAGAGCATTAGCAGCAAGGGCAGCAACAATACTATCAGCAGTAGCAGCAGGATTAGGAGCATCAGCTGCAGCAGGAGCAGGAGCAGCAGGAGCAGCAGTAGTAGCAGCAGTAGGAAAAATAGCAGCAGTAATAGCAGCAGGATCAGCCATTGTTGTTGCTGGTTTAAATGTAACAAAAAGCAGATCAGAGAGTGGAAGTGTAAATAAAGTAAAACAGCTGGGGACAGACTTAATGGAGATGGTTGAACCACTGAAGAAGGACCTGGAAGAAATGAAGAGGACGTGTGAGGAGAGGAAGCAAAGATCAGCTGAAGATCAGGCTGAAAAGACTCTAACAGACATGGAGGAGTTTCAGAAGATTATTGGAGTAGTGTCTGAACTGGGAAGAAGTGATGGAGTATTATCTACTATGTGGAAAGTCTTCAGACTCACTTCGACCCCTGAAGAGGACAGAAAGTTAAGAGACTCCATCATCCAGTCAGCTGATCTGTGTCAGAAAGTCATCGATGACTTGGAGAAGATGAAGGAAGAACTCAAAGACTTCACACAATAGTGAACATAAACGCTGCAGTTTGAAGAAAGGGATTGTTTAATTATATTATAATTATTTCTTTGGAACCAAATGATCCTCTGATCCTGTTTATCTGAAGAAACTCCTCTGTGTTGGAATATATTTTCTTTCTCTGAACATGCTGCTGCTTATAATTCTGTATGAAACATTATTATTTTTCTGTCAGATCCAGAGCAGAGAAAACCAGTCTTATGATCTCTGAAACATAAAGTGAGGTCAGCTGAGAATAGATGAGCCGTGTAGTAACGTAGCAGCACCACAAGATGGCAGCAGAGATATTCAGCTCTTATTACACTCAAATCTCTGTTTTTATTCTCAGTTCATATTGTTTTGGTCTTTTAATGTAATCAGTAGTTTGATGTTTGGGCTCTGCTGCTGCGACACTATATTATATGTTATATAAATATTTCCTGTTATATATATAACAATAATAATGTTCTTCATCCATCTGATGTTGTGTTTTATTTAGTTTCTGTCCCCTTTGAATGTTTGTATTTATTTATTTTTAAGATTTGTTGACCCTCCTGTTGTCCTCGGGTCAAACTTGACCCATTTTTGACCCATTGGCTGTTTTTCCTCCATTTGTTGTTGATATATTTCTTGTTTTATTGATTTTATTTCGTGTTGATTTGGTTTCTGTCTTCTGATTGGTCACCAACACCAGACAGCATCCAATCAGAACCCTGATGTTGTTTTACAGTTTATTAATTATGAATCCATCTGGACGTCAATAGTTTAGATTATGTTGTGAAAGCATTTTCTTAATTTCGATCCTAAAATACATAGCCTAACTATAGACTTTACTGCCTCTTTTGTTCATATGTTAAACAGCTGTTTTGTTTCTGGTTTTATTGTTTAATTAATGTTAATGTTCAGTATGTATGGTTGTTTGTTTATGTATACACCAAACAATTAACTCTTAGGCCAATCTCTTGGGTGGCTCATGGCTCGTAGGTATAGAGGTCATCCCTTACCCACAAGGTTGGTGGTGCAATTCCAGACTCCTCTGACCTCATGTCAACATGTCCCTCAGCAAGATGCCAAGGGAAGGACTAGAAGAGGGGGGGGGATATAATTGCCCCTCCCTGCCCGGAAGGATCACTTTTGTATCATTATTCTCATTTTCATTGAAAAATGTTAAAAAATAAATAATTGAAGTGTAATTTTTTTGCGAGAATCTGTACCAAACAAATATGTTTTCTGTAGTCTGTAGGAGAGGATTTGTAAGTCTTACTTTAGAATGGTTTGACACATATTTTTCCTTTTGATTATTAGACTAGTCCATATTGTGATCATATTGCCTTTAACCCTTGTGTCGACCATGCGACTATGTTTTTGCGGGTCAAAATTTTGAAATGGAAGCTTTGTCTTTTTAGACACTTTTGTCACTTTTTCCGATGTTTTTGTTGATTTTTTTTCTGACATTTGTTTTTTTCCCACGTTTTTTAAGCTTTTTCCCAATTTCTTTGTCACTTTTTTCAACAATATTTTGTCAACTTTTTTGTATATTTCTAATATAGAAACTTTTTGGAAAATGGGTCGATTAAGACCCAAGGAAAACCGGAGGGTTGTGATTTGGATATTGCACTATAGTTCATATTGTGATTTTGATAAAATTGTGATTAATTGTGCAGCCCAATGCTGCTGCAACTCTGTAATATTTCCTGTTGGGATTAAGATAAAGTTCTTCATCCATCTGATACTGTGTTTTATTTAGTTTCTGTCCCCTTTGAATTTTTGTATTTTACCATGATAAAAGTCCTGATTATTTACATGGAGTCTGGTGATTTCAGGCTTTTTCCTCAATTTTATGTTGATATATTTCTTTTTTTATGATTTTATTTCATGTTGATTTGGGTTTTGTCTTCTTATTGGTCACCATATATACAGAGAGAGAGATAGATAGATAGATACATAGATAGATGGTCTGTGATTAACCTTCCTTTATATATGATATTAGTCTAAATAATTCATAATTTCTGCTTTTTTTTAAATCAAGAATTAGGTCATTTCCTATAAATGAGGTTTATTGACCATGAATTACAAAAATAAGTGTAAGACTTGGTAATAAGTTTGTTAGTGGTGTTTTATACATGGTAGTGAAAGGAAGCATTAAACGTCAAAAAAAGCGCCAAAACATTGAAAAAAGAGACAAAAGCCTCAGAAAAAGTGTTGATTTCCAGTTTTGAACGGGAGGACCGGCGTGCACGGTCGAATGGAAGACAACACAAGGGTTAACAAGGTCCATTGTTGTTGTTGTTGTTGTTTAATATATATAGTTATATTTATATATTTCTGTCAGGGCCAAAGCAATGAGGAGAACAGGAGTTTTCATTTTATTAGCCTTAAAAAATGCTAAAAAAATATAATCCAATAACTTAATATCTGGGCTTTTTAAAAGATGTTAACAAAATATAACTATACTCAAAATTGCAACAACAAAACAGGATGTGAACTAAACAAACTGACCTCACTGAATCAGACACAAGGGGACATATGGCGCGTTCATGCCACCTCGGAATAACAGGCACCGCCCCCTGGTTACGTTGTTTATCCAATTGGCAGCGTTCACATGGTCGGGATGCGTGTTCTTCTTCTTCTGTTATATTGGTGTTTGACACAACAACTTGTTGCATGACTGCCACCATCGGTTGGCCGTAGCCGAGAGCATCAGGTGGTGAAAACATGGAGGCCACAATAACTAAAGATAACCGCTGTTTTCTTATGTGAGCATCCAAACAGCACATCGCCAGGTGTTTGTGTTATCTGCAGGACAACAAATGGGAAAAGACATGGATAATGTGTTGTTTTTTTATACATGGGCCTATTTATGAATAATTTTAAACATGTTATGTCTGAGCATGTTTCTTGGCAGAGTTTATTGTCATTGAAATATGTTCAGTGAACCAAAGTTGCCTCCATCAAACATCAGTTGTAAACAACGCGACACCAACTGGGAAACTCAGTTAGCGAAATCCAGCCCGAGTTTCTCAACTCTGTTTGCCACAGGACGTTACGTGAATGGTGACGTTGTCACTCGGAAAAACGTTTTTCCGATTACCATGAACACACGGATATATACTGGTTGGGACAAACCAAAGGACACAGAAGAGGAAACCGAGAACCCCCCCTCTCCAACACAGCAGCACATGGTATGGCTGGATTGGCAGGTCACAGGATTTAACAGTCCTTCACCTTTGACCTCAACTTTTCTCCACCAGGAAGAACCGGTCCTTCGGCATGGTAACAAAGAACAAAACATGATGATTAATATAACACAACAATGGTTATTCAACCCTACAATTTAAAATGTGTGCACTCCATTTAAACAGTGTAAGGCTCAAAGTAAATAAATATGTAGATTACAAATCAAATGACCAGTGTTTAGACTACTTTAGTGAGCATGAATAGTTTAGGGTGTGGCTGACTGTAAAGTTAACCTGTGTACTAAACACAATAAGGGGACATTGTGTACAATATTACCATTGCTGTCTGTTGTTACCATGTGTAACTGTTGGCCATCACACTGTAAAAAGTAATTAAATATTGGTCTGTCTTTGTTCATCTTAGCTGTGTGTCTGTTTCTGAATGTAGGTTACATTGACAGCAACCAAAAGCCAGAATCACATTGCTTGTATTTGTTCACAAACTATTCAGAACTTATATGTTCATTAAATTATCCGGAAGAGATAAATGTTTATATATTGAACAACATTGAGAATGTGAAATCTTTTCTCTTATAAAACTGGAAGAAACTGTTTGAAAATATTTCTGATAAAACAAATCTTACCTTTGTGTTGTCTGTTAAAGTTTGTTTTTGATATACATAAAAAGTTGATGTTTTCTGCCTTCCTTATGTCAACTAAACTGTGAGGAAAACTACAAGAAATTAGCATAATTTCTTCTTTGCAACTGAGCTCAGAAAAACAAGTGCCTCTGTTTCTCGCAGGAGTTCCTCATCAAGTTCAAGTTCATTTATTTATATAGCACATTTAAACAGCCGCTAAACAGACCAAAGTGCTTTACAGAGCTAGCATAAAAAACATAAAACCAGCAAGACAAAGCGTAAGACACAAAATAAAAACTTGGGGCCTTCTTCATCAGCTGGGGTAGGACTACACACACGCACACACTCACACATACACAGACAGACAGACAGAGACACAGAAAAATCTCTCCATAACTCCTGTAAACACAACACCTGACATAAAATCCCCTTTTAAAGTTTATATGTTTACAAACAATCTTGGAAACAATCAGTTTCTTATTTCCACATCAGCAGTTAGAGAAACGTGATGAGATGATGTAGACAGATGAGAGATAATACAAAAATACATCATACATACAGATACACAGTCACTCTTCCCCAGTCAGTTTCATGCTAAACATATTTAAAGGGCCACACACGTTTATACTTTTGTAAGCTTTTACTTGAAATCAAAAATGCTGAATATGACCACTATTACTTCTAGCAAAACATATCTCAAGTTAATGATCACATCCCCCTAGTTAACTAAATCAAGATGAATACACCAAGCTAAATACTTCAGGCTTACAATCACTGAAGGGCTACCTGTACAGTCTAAAATCATGCAGGTCAACTGCTGTTTTGGTACAAGTGAGACTATTTACTGTGTTCACGAGAATGAATGAATTAAACTAAGATGGAATCCATGAATTCAAAGATAAAAGTTCACAAAGACGTATTTTGATGATTAACTTACCTTCTAATTGTTCTTTTCTTGTCAGTCATAAAGCATCAGAGTTAAACACTCAAACGCAAACGCATGACATGGTGTGCTTGGTATTGCGAGCATACAAAGAAGGAAGTGGGGAATATTATAATAAATCACCTGGGGTGATATTTTTTTCAAAATCTAACCAATCTAAGCAAGACGAGAAAATGATGAGAATGAGAAAAAAACAATGCACTTACCTTTTCCACTTGGTTACATGTCATAACGTATTGAAAGTATTAAGTAGAAGTATAAGAAGTAGTAGATAGTAGATATTCTGTTTTCTTGAATGTCTGGTGGTTTGTGGGTTTTAATTTGTAAAGTGTGTTGTTTTCTCCATTTGTTTTAGCATAACCTTGTTTTGTGTGAAGCGACATATTGATATTTTCATGATACATGCAATTTTATTGCTTAGCTTTATATCGATTTTGTTATTGTATTGGTTGAATTTGATTTAACTTTAACATTAAATTAAGTTATATAACTGGGAAGTTTCCTGTTATTTTCTTTTCTGTAAAAATATGATTTCTGTTCTGTTAAATAGTTGTTGTGTTTGAACAAAAAAAAAAGTAATTCATATATTTAGTATAAGAACATAAGATTAGGTATTCTCTTTAAATAAGGTCTGAGTTCTGTGTGTGTGTCAGCAGTCAATCATGAATCCCCATCCAACTGTCTGGTTTTCCTGAATGAACTGACCCCTGAAGCCATACTGACTACACTCAAATAATAACACCTAGTTAGGTACCTCTAGCTAACTATATTTATCTCAGTAACAAAACTAAATAGTCATGTTAACTCTAACTATCCTCACCAACTCAACCTGACCAGCTCTAGCTCACTTTACTAAATGCCAAAATAATTTCACCTGGCTATCAGTCATACTACTTCTAGCTTAACAACCGACTACCTCAATTTAATGCAAACTTTCCCTGAGCTAACGACACCTGGATAAATATATATAACTAACACCTGGATAAATACATCTACCTAACAACGCCTGGATAAATATATCTAGCTAACAACACCTGGATAAATATATCTAGCTAACAACATCTGGATGAATATATCTAGCTAACAACACCTGGATAAATATATCTAGCTAACAACATCTGGATAAATATATCTAGCTAACAACACCTGGATAAATATATCTACCTAACAACACCTGGATAAATATATCTAGCTAACAACACCTGGATAAATATATCTAGCTAACAACATCTGGATAAATATATCTAGCTAACAACACCTGGATAAATACATCTACCTAACAACGCCTGGATAAATACATCTACCTAACAACACCTGGATAAATATATCTAGCTAACAACATCTGGATAAATATCTAGCTAATGACACCTCGATTAAATACATTTTACTTACTAGCCAATAGCTAATGACTGCTGTGCTACACTATTAAAAAAAGCATGCAGGTAAACTGGTTTATTAAATCACGTAAGGGGTCACTTTCTGAAAATGTCCAAGTTAACAAATTGTGACATATGTTGATGCTGAACTTACCTTTTTAATTTTCCTTACCTTAATTTTGTTATCAGTGGCACAGCATCAGTGTTCTCGTGACTTAAATTTCTCAAATGCATTCTTTGTGGTCGTCATTCATTATTGAAAATACGACCAAATAACCTTCAAGTGAATGCAACATGTGTCTCAACATTTCAAAAACACACAAGTGGAGAACAATTTGAACTTACCTTTTGTAGTTAGTTTCATGTTTTAATATATCAATAGTATTGAGGTGTTATTGTGATAGTTATTTGTTTCATTGAATGTCTTGTTCTTTGAGGATTTCATTTGTAAAATGTTAAGTTTATTTTTGTTTTGAATGTGCATTGGGATCTTCTTTTCCATTCCATTTTCTGTTTTATTAATTTTTTACTGATTTGATAATTTTGTCTATTTTGTTTACTTGGTTTATGAAATCAGTTGTATATTTTTATTTTGCATTCATGAGAGTTTTTAGGTCATTTTCTGTAAAACGTGTTTATACTTAAGATATATTCAAAATATTTAGTATCATTAGTAAAAAGGTATTATATTGGAATCTGGTGTGTGTGCGTGTGTGTGCGCATTTGGTCATAACTATGTCTGACTAAAAGCTGCCTTGTTATCCTCAGTGAACTGACCCATCAAGCCTAACTAAACGTCAAATAATAACACCTAGCTAAGTACATCTAGCCAACTACATTTATGTCACTACCTAAGCTCACTAGCTAACAACACCTGGATAAATATATCTAGGTAACAACATCTGGATAAATACATCTAGCTAACAACACCTGGATAAATATATCTAGCTAAAAACATCTGGATAAATATATCTAGCTAACACGTGGATGAATACATCTAGCTAAAAACACCTGGATAAATATATCTAGCTAACAACATCTGGATAAATATATCTAGCTAACAACACCTGGATAAATATATATAACACCTGGATAAATACATCTAGCTAACAACACCTGGATAAATATATCTAGCTAACAACATCTGGATAAATATATCTAGCTAACACGTGGATGAATACATCTAGCTAAAAACACCTGGATAAATATATCTAGCTAACAACACCTGGATAAATATATCTAGCTAATGACACCTGGATAAATATATATAACACCTGGATAAATACATCTAGCTAACAACACCTGGATAAATATATCTAGCTAACAACATCTGGATAAATATATCTAGCTAACACGTGGATGAATACATCTAGCTAAAAACACCTGGATAAATATATCTAGCTAACAACACCTGGATAAATATATCTAGCTAATGACACCTTGATTAAATACATTTTACTTACTAGCCAATAGCTAATGACTGCTGTTCTACACTATTAAAAAACATGCAGGTAAACTGGTTTATTAAATCACGTAAGGGGTCACTTTCTGAAAATGTCCAAGTTAACAAATTGTGACATATGTTGATGCTGAACTTACCTTTTTAATTTTCCTTACCTTAATTTTGTTATCAGTGGCACAGCATCAGTGTTCTCGTGACTTAAATTTCTCAAATGCATTTTTTGTGGTCGTCATTCATTGTTGAAAATACAACCAAATAACCTTCAAGTGATTGCAACATGTGTCTCAACATTTCAAAAACACACAAGTGGAGAACAATTTGAACTTACCTTTTGTAGTTAGTTTCATGTTTTCATATATCAATAGTATTAAGGTGTTATTGTGATAGTTATTTGTTTCATTGAATGTCTTGTTTTTTGTGGATTTCATTTGTAAAATGTTAAGTTTATTTTTGTTTTGAATGTGCATTGTGATCTTCTTTTCCATTATTTTTATATTTTCTGTTTTATTAATTTTTTACTGATTTGATAATTTTGTCTATTTTGTTTACTTGGTTTATGAAATCAGTTGTATATTTTTATTTTGCATTCATGAGAGTTTTTAGGTCATTTTCTGTAAAACGTGTTTATACTTAAGATATATTCAAAATATTTAGTATCATTAGTAAAAAGGTATTCTATTGGAATCTGGTGTGTGTGCGTGTGTGTGCGCATTTGGTCATAACTATGTCTGATTAAAAGCTGCCTTGTTATCCTCAGTGAACTGACCCATCAAGCCTAACTAAACGTCAAATAATAACACCTAGCTAAGTACATCTAGCCATCTACATTTATGTCACTAGCTAAGCTCACTAGCTAACAACACCTGGATAAATATATCTAGCTAACACGTGGATGAATACATCTAGCTAAAAACACCTGGATAAATATATCTAGCTAACAACACCTGGATAAATATATCTAGCTAATGACACCTTGATTAAATACATTTTACTTACTAGCCAATAGCTAATGACTGCTGTTCTACACTATTAAAAAATATGCAGGTAAACTGGTTTATTAAATCACGTAAGGGGTCACTTTCTGAAAATGTCCAAGTTAACAAATTGTGACATATGTTGATGCTGAACTTACCTTTTTAATTTTCCTTACCTTAATTTTGTTATCAGTGGCACAGCATCAGTGTTCTCGTGACTTAAATTTCTCAAATGCATTTTTTGTGGTCGTCATTCATTGTTGAAAATACGACCAAATAACCTTCAAGTGATTGCAACATGTGTCTCAACATTTAAAAAACACACAAGTGGAGAACAATTTGAACTTACCTTTTGTAGTTAGTTTCATGTTTTCATATATCAATAGTATTAAGGTGTTATTGTGATTGCTATTTGTTTCATTGAATGTCTTGTTTTTTGTGGATTTCATTTGTAAAATGTTAAGTTTATTTTTGTTTTGAATGTGCATTGTGATCTTCTTTTCCATTATTTTTATATTTTCTGTTTTATTAATTTTTTACTGATTTGTTTATTTTGTGTACTTGGTTTATGAAATCAGTTTTATATTTTTCTTTTGCATTCATTAGAGTTTTTAGGTCATTTTCTGTAAAATGTGTTTATACTTAAGATATATTCAAAATATTTAGTATCAGTAGTAAAAAGGTATTCTATTGGAATCTGGTGTGTGTGCTTGTGCGTGTGCATGCGCGCAGTTGGTCATAACTATGTCTGATTAAAAGCTGGCTTGTTTTCCTGAGTGAATTGACCCATCAAGCCTAACTAAACCTCAAATAATACCACCTAGCTAAGTACATCTAGCTAACTACATTTATCTCACTAGCTAAGCTCACTAGCTAACAACACCTGGATAAATACATCTAAATAACACCTGGATAAAAACAGCTAACAACACCTGGATAAATATATCTAGCTAACAACATCTGGATAAATATATCTAGCTAAAACCTGGATAAATACATCTAGCTAACAACACCTGGATAATTATATATAACTAACACCTGGAAAAATACATCTAGCTAACAACACCTGGATAAATATATCTAGCTAATGACACCTCGATAAATACATTTTACTTACTAACCCATAGCTAATGACTGCTGTGCTACACTATTAAAAAAGCATGCAGGTAAACTGGTTTATTAAATCACATAAGTGGTCACTGTCTGAAAATGTCCAAGTTAACAAATTGTGACATCTGTTGATGCTGAACTTACCTTTTTAATTTTCCTTACAAGTGGAGAACAATTTGAACTTACCTTTTGTAGTTAGTTTCATGTTTTAATATATCAATAGTATTGAGGTGTTATTGTGATAGTTATTTGTTTCATTGAATGTCTTGTTTTTTGTGGATTTCATTTGTAAAATGTTAAGTTTATTTTTGTTTTGAATGTGCATTGGGATCTTCTTTTCCATTATTTTTATATTTTGTGTTTTATTAATTTTTTACTGATTTGATAATTTTGTCTATATTGTTTACTTGGTTTATGAAATCAGTTTAGTATTTTTCTTTTGCATTCATGAGTTTTTAGGTCATTTTCTGTAAAATGTGTTCATACTTAAGATATATTCAAAATATTTAGTATCAGTAGTAAAAAGGTATTCTATTGGAATCTGGTGTGTGTGCGTGTGCATACGCGCAGTTAGTCATAACTATGTCTGATTAAAAGCTGCCTTGTTTTCCTGAGTGAACTGACCCATCAAGCCTAACTAAACCTCAAATAAGACAACTAGCTAAGTACATCTAGCTAACTACATTTATCTCACTAGCTAAGCTCACTAGCTAACAACACCTGGATAAAAACATCTAACTAACACCTGGATAAAAACAGCTAACAACACCTGGATAAATATATATAACTAACACCTGGATAAATACATCTAGCTAACAACACCTGGATAAATATATCTAGCTAACAACATCTGGATAAATATATCTAGCTAACAACACCTGGATGAATATATCTATCTAATGACACCTCGATAAATACATTTTACTTACTAGCCCATAGCTAATGACTGCTGTGCTACACTATTAAAAAAGCATGCAGGTAAACTGGTTTATTAAATCACAGAAGTGGTCACTTTCTGAAAATGTCCAAGTTAACAAATTGTGACATATGTTTATGCTGAACTTACCTTTTTAATTTCCCTTACCTTAATTTTGTTAACAGTGGCACAGCATCAGTGTTCTCGTGACTTAAATTTCTCAAATGCATTTTTTGTGGTCGTCATTCATTATTGAAAATACGACCAAATAACCTTCAAGTGAATGCAACATGTGTCTCAACATTTCAAAAACACACAAGTGGAGAACAATTTGAACTTACCTTTTGTAGTTTCATGTTTTAATATATCAATAGTATTAAGGTGTTATTGTGATAGTTATTTGTTTTATTGAATGTCTTGTTTTTTGTGGATTTCATTTGTAAAATGTTAAGTTTATTTTTGTTTTGAATGTTCATTGGGATCTTCTTTTCCATTATTTTTATTTTTTCTGTTTTATTAATTTTTTACTGATTTGATAAATTTGTCTATATTGTTTACTTGATTTATGAAATCAGTTGTATATTTTTCTTTTGCATTCATGAGAGTTTTTAGGTCATTTTCTGTAAAATGTGTTTATACTTAAGATATATTCAAAATATGTAGTATCATTAGCAAAAAGGTATTATATTGGAATCTGGTGTGTGTGTGTGTGTGTGTGTGTGTGTGTGTGTGCGTGTGCATGCGCGCAGTTGGTCATAACTATGTCTGATTAAAAGCTGCCTTGTTATCCTGAGTGAACTGACCCATCAAGCCTAACTAAACCTCAAATAATAACACCTAGCTAAGTACATCTAGCTAACTACATTTATCTCACTAGCTAAGCTCACTAGCTAACAACACCAGGATAAATACATCTAACTAACAACACCTGGATAAATACATCTAGCTAACAACACCTGGATAAATATATATAGCTAACAACACCTGGATAAATACATCTAACTAACACCTGGATAAATATATATAACACCTGGATAAATACATCTAGCTAACAACGCCTGGATAAATATGTCTAGCTAACAACACCTGGATAAATATATCTAGCTAACAACATCTGGATAAATATATCTAGCTAACAACACCTGGATAAATATATCTAGCTATTGACACCTCGACTAAATACATTTTACTTACTAGCCAATAGCTAATGACTGCTGTGCTACACTATTAAAAAAGCATGCAGGTAAACTGGTTTATTAAATCACGTAAATGGTCACTTTCTGAAAATGTCCAAGTTAATAAATTGTGACATATGTTGATGCTGAACTTACCTTTATAATTTTCCTTATCTTAATTTTGTTATCAGTGGCACAGCATCAGTGTTCTCGTGACTTCAATTTCTCAAATGCATTTTTTGTGGTCGTCATTCATTGTCGAAAATACGACCAAATAACCTTCAAGTGAATGCAACATGTGTCTCAACATTTCAAAAACACACAAGTGGAGAACAATTTGAACTTACCTTTTGTAGTTAGTTTCATGTTTTAATATATCAATAATATTGAGGTGTTATTGTGATAGTTATTTGTTTCATTGAATGTCTTGTTTTTTGTGGATTTCATTTGTAAAATGTTAAGTTTATTTTTGTTTTGAATGTGCATTGGGATCTTCTTTTCCATTATTTTTATAGTTTGTGTTTTATTAATTTTTTACTGATTTGATAATTTTGTCTATTTTGTTTACTTGGTTTATGAAATCAGTTTTATATTTTTCTTTTGCATTCAGGAGAGTTTTTAGGTCATTTTCTATAAAATGTGTTCATACTTAAGATATATTCAAAATATTTAGTATCAGTAGTAAAAAGGTATTCTATTGGAATCTGGTGTGTGTGCGTGTGCATACGAGCAGTTGGTCATAACTATGTCTGATTAAAAGCTGCCTTGTTTTCCTGAGTGAACTGACCCATCAAGCCTAACTAAACCTCAAATAAGACAACTAGCTAAGTACCTCTAGCTAACTACATTTATCTCACTAGCTAAGCTCACTAGCTAACAACACCTGGATAAATACATCTAACTAACACCTGGATAAATATATATAACACCTGGATAAATACATCTAGCTAACAACGCCTGGATAAATATATGTAGCTAACAACACCTGGATAAATATATCTAGCTAACAACATCTGGATAAATATATCTAGCTAACAACACCTGGATAAATATATCTAGCTAATGACACCTTGATAAATACATTTTCCTTACTAGCTCATAGCTAATGACTGCTGTGCTACACTATTAAAAAAGTATGCAGGTAAACTGGTTTATTAAATCACGTAAGCGGTCACTTTCTGAAAATGTCCGAGTTAACAAATATTGGGACATATGTAATTATCAAAAATGTCTATTCATGTGTTTACTGTGTTTCAAGTGAAGGCAGCATGTGTCTCAACATTTCAAAATCACACAAGTGAACAATTTAAACTTAACTTTTGTAGTTTGTGTCATGTTATAATAATATATATAATCAATTAGGGCTGTAACAGTATTCGATCTGGAAATATGAGACTAACTCAGTGGACGATTGGATTTCATTTGTAAAATGTTAAGTTTATTTTTGTTGTTTTGAATGTGCTTTGGGATCTTGTTTTCTGTTAATTGTTATATTTTCTGTTTTATTCATTTTTTACTGATTTGATAATTTTGTCTATTTTGTTAACTTGGTTTATGAAATCAATTTTAGGTTTTTGTTTTGCAGTAATGAGAGTTTTTAGTTTTGTTCATTTTCTGTAAGATGTGATTATACTTCAGATATATTCAAAATATCTAGTATTGGTAGTAAAAAGGTATTCTATTGGAATCAGGTGTGTGTGTATGTGTGTATGTGTGTATTTGTGTATTTGTTTGTGCGTGCGTGCATGCGTGCAGTTGGTCATAACTAACTGATTAAGCCTACTAAACCTCAAATAACACATTGCTAAGTACATCTAGCTAACTACATTTATCTCACTAACTAAGCTCACTAGCTAACAAACACCTGGATAAATACATCTAGCTTACTAGCCCTAGCTAACTACCCGAGGATTACAATCACTGCTTTGCTACAATCTTTAAAAAAACATGTAGGTAAACTGGTGTATTGGTAATATATCAGTATATTAGAGGAGAACAATTAGAATTTACCTTTTGCAGTTGGTATCATGTTAAAATAGATCAATTAGTGCTGTAACGGTATGTGTGATCGTCCAGAACTGGTTTGGTACAGGACGTTTGGATCGGTATGGGATATTGGTTCGGTGTGCCCGGTGACCCAAACACATCAAAAAAGTCTATTCATGTTGATTATTCACAAACACGGAACAGAACAGAAATTCTGGAGAGCAAGTTTTACCTGGAAAGTTTTGGCAGCGCACTAGTTATAATTCAGCTAGTTACTGGTCATTGTTCAGCCGGGTCAATTCAAGCTTGATGAAAGACCGTTTGTTTTAAACTCTATGTTGACATGAAGCCAAGCTAACTGAATTCAAATGACACCTAGCTAACTACAACACTTACCTCACTAACAAAGCTAAATGCTCGCGTTAACTTTAACTATCATCACCAAGTCAAACTGACAAGCTAACTTTACAAGACCTTGTCTAAACACCTAGATAGTTTCTCCTGGCTTACAACCATACTACTTCTAGTTAAACACCCACCTAACTCAATTCAATGTTCAATTTCCCCTAGCTAACAAAACCTGGATAAAGACATCTAGCTTACTAGCCCAAGCTAACTACACAAGGCTTACAATCAATGCAGTGCTACAATATAAAATAACATGCAGGTGAACTAGTGTATTGGTACAAGTGGGACTGTGTTTCAAGTGAAGGCAACATGTGTCTCAACAATTAAAAATCACACAAGTGGAGAATGATTTACCTTTTGCAGTTTGTGTCATGTTATAATAATATATTTAATCAATTAGGGCTGTAGCGGTATTCGCCCCGAAACGCTGTTGAGGAAGGTCTGGCAATGTGAGACATCGATCAGCTGATGTCGGGTTTATTCGTGAAAAACACTTTTTTACCACAATTTTATCTGCTGACAACACCTGGATAAATACATCTAGCTTACTAGCCCTAGTTAAAAAAACAACAACATGCAGGTAAACTGGTATATTGGTACAAGTGGGACTGTGTTTACTGTGTTTCAAGTGAAGGCAACATGGTGTCTCAACATATAATCGTGTATATAAATATAATAGCATCAGTGTTCTTGCAACATAAACGTCTCAAAAATCATATCGTGCACTCGAAATTGAAAGTTAAAAATCAACGCCAAAAACCTTCAAGTGAAGGTAACACGTCTCAACGTTTCAAAATCACACAAGTAGAGAACAATTTGAACTTACCTTTTGCAGTTTGTGTCATGTTAAAATGTATCTATTAGGGCTGTAACGATATTCGTCCTGAAACCTTTTGGTACAGGATGTTCGGTATAGATTCACAACGGGATTATACCTATCACTTCTTTCTTTTGTTTTGTTGTCGGTCGCCCAGCATCAGTGTTCTTGCAACTTAAACGTCTCAAATGCATAGTGTGCGCTCGACATTCAATATTAAAAATCAACCACAAAACCTTCAAGTGAAGGTAACACGTAGAAAAGTAGAAAGTAGAAAAGAATTATAACTTACCTTTTGCAGTTTGTGTCATGTTTAAATATATCAATAGTATTGAGTTGTTACTGTGAGAGTAATATGTTTTATTGAATGTCTTGTTTTTAGTGGATTTCATTTGTAAAATGTTAAGTTTATTTTTATTGTAATGTTTTATGTCTTGTTCCTGTTTAGTTTTGTGATTATCTTTATTTAGTTTTTTTATACTATATTTAATAAGAATGCTTTTGTTTTGTCTATTTTGTTAACTTGGTTTATGAAATGTGTTTTGTATTTGTTGACATTAGAGAGATTTCAGTTTTGTAGACTTTCTGTAAAATTAGTTTTTTGTCATGTTAATGTCAATTTTAATGTTTATACTTAAGATGTACAGTATGTATGAAAAATATTTAGTATTAGTACATGAATCAGTTTTCAAACATTTGTGTGTGTGTGTGTGTGTGTGTGTCAGCAGTCAGTAATAACTATGTAAACCCCCATCTAGCTGCCTTGTTATCCTGAGTGAACTGACCCCTTAAGCCAAACTAACTAAACCCAAATAATAACTCCTAGCTAACTCCATCTCACGAACTAAGGTCACTAGATGACAACACCTGGATGAATACATCTAGCTTACTAGCCCTGGCTATAAAAAAAAAATGCAGGTAAACTGGTATATTGGTACAAGTGGGAATGTGTTTATTGGGTTTCAAGTGAAGACAACATTTGTCTCAACATTTCAAAATCAAACAAAGTGAAAAATTTGAACTTACCTTTTGCCGTGTCATGTTACAATTTATCAACTAGGGCTGTAACAATATTTGTCCTGAAACCTTTCGGTACAGGATGTTCGGTATAAATTCACACCAGACAAAGTACTACCTAATACTAGCCTGACGTGGTCCTACTCAGATTCTAGTCAGAATGTGAGTCTGAAAGGGATCCATTGGGCTGTGATTATGGGGCGTGTTCCAACCTAACCAGGAAAAAAAATGCCTCTGCATTCATTGGATAGACCTCCAACCAATCAGAGCAACGGAACTCAACACTGTGTATCGTCTCCATAGCAACCACTCTTGCATGCATTCGTTCTAACTTCCGACTTTTAGACTTTTTTGAAGCTGGATATATCATTTGTTTCTTGTAAATATAAATGTGGATAACGTTAGTGATAGTGACATGCTCGCTACAGTCGCGTTTCTAGAGATGGATCGGTGAAAACACGTTTTATATCAATGAGTCACGGCATTGTTCTAGCGCCGGCGCTCCCTCTCTTCAGTCTCTCTCTATCTCTCTCCACCATATAACACTCTCTCTCTATCTCTCTCCGCCATATAACACTCTCTCTCTTCAGTCTCTCTCTATGTCTCTCCACCATATAACACTCTCTATCTCTCTCCACCATATAACACTCTCTATCTCTCTCCACCATATAACACTCTCTCTCTTCAGTCTCTCTCTATGTCTCTCCACCATATAACACTCTCTCTCTCTTCAGTCTCTCTCTATGTCTCTCCACCATATAACGCTCTCTCTCTATGTCTCTCCACCATATAACGCTCTCTCTCTTCAGTCTCTCTCTATGTCTCTCCACCATATAACACTCTCTCTCTTCAGTCTCTCTCTATGTCTCTCCACCATATAACACTCTCTCTCTTCAGTCTCTCTCTATGTCTCTCCACCATATAACGCTCTCTCTCTATGTCTCTCCACCATATAACGCTCTCTCTCTTCAGTCTCTCTCTATGTCTCTCCACCATATAACACTCTCTCTCTTCAGTCTCTCTCTATGTCTCTCCACCATATAACTCTCTCTCTCTCTCCAGTCTCTCTCTATGTCTCTCCACCATATAACTCTCTCTCTCTTCAGTCTCTCTCTATGTCTCTCCACCATATAACTCTCTCTCTCTTCAGTCTCTCTCTATGTCTCTCCACCATATAACACTCTCTCCCTCCAGTCTCTCTCTGTCTCTCCACCATATAAAACTCTCTCTCTTCAGTCTCTCTCTATGTCTCTCCACCATATAACACTCTCTCTCTTCAGTCTCTCTATGTCTCTCCACCATATAACACTCTCTCTCTTCAGTCTCTCTCTATGTCTCTCCACCATATAACACTCTCTCTCTTTAGTCTCTCTCTATGTCTCTCCACCATATAACACTCTCTCTCTTCAGTCTCTCTCTATGTCTCTCCACCATATAACTCTCTCTCTCTTCAGTCTCTCTCTATGTCTCTCCACCATATAACACTCTCTCCCTCCAGTCTCTCTCTGTCTCTCCACCATATAAAACTCTCTCTCTTCAGTCTCTCTCTATGTCTCTCCACCATATAACACTCTCTCTCTTCAGTCTCTATGTCTCTCCACCATATAACACTCTCTCTCTTCAGTCTCTCTATGTCTCTCCACCATATAACACTCTCTCTCTATGTCTCTCCACCATATAACACTCTCTCTCTTCAGTCTCTCTCTATGTCTCTCCACCATATAACACTCTCTCTCTTCAGTCTCTCTCTATGTCTCTCCACCATATAACACTCTCTCTCTCTTCAGTCTCTCTCTATGTCTCTCTACCATATAACACTCTCTCTCTTCAGTCTCTCTCTCTATGTCTCTCCACCATATAACACTCTCTCTCTCCAGTCTCTCTCTATGTCTCTCCACCATATAACACTCTCTCTCTCTCCAGTCCCTCTCTATGTCTCTCCACCATATAACACTCTCTCTCTCTCCAGTCCCTCTCTATGTCTCTCCACCATATAACGCTCTCTCTCTTCAGTCTCTCTCTATGTCTCTCCACCATATAACACTCTCTCTCTTCAGTCTCTCTCTATCTCTCTCCACCATATAACTCTCTCTCTCTCTCCAGTCTCTCTCTATGTCTCTCCACCATATAACACTACAGTGCTTTCGGGCAGTTGTTGAGGCTCCTCCGCTGAGGATTTTAAAATGAATGCCTGTCGATATCTTCTGTAACAGACGCGATGGTGGAATCTACACATCTCAATAAATTCAACCCAAGCGTTCTTTGGTGACGTGATTGATTCCGTTACTGTTGATCATCTGTCCGACAATCTGATTGGTCCGAACAGATCTTGTTCGGGCTATAATTGCTTCTCAACGGAGCGACTCCAGACTGAACTTTCCGACCTCAAATTTTGTGGGCGGGTCTAAGTTCGGCTGGCATCCAGGCTAACCTAATACTATATATCTCTTAATCTAGGTGTCATTAGCTTCGAGTGCGGTCGCATATCTAAACTTACCTTTGACTTTCTTTTGTTGTTGGTCGTGCAGCATCAGTCTTCTCGTAACTTAAATGCATATTGTGTGTTTGACATTTATGATGAAAATACGACCAAGCAACCATCAAAAGAAGGCAAAATGTGTCTCAATATTTAAAAATCACACAAGTAGAGAATAATTTGAACTTACCTTTTGTAGTGTTTTTCATGTTATATGTCAATAGTATGGAGTTATTAGTGTGATAATTATTTGTTTTATCGAATGTCTTTTTTGTGTATTGTGTCATGATAGTTTCTGTTTTATGTTGATTTAGTTTTTTGTGTTGTCTAATTTTTTTTACTTGTTTGGAAAAGTGTGTGTTTGGTGTGTGTGTGTTTCTGTGTGTGTGTGTGTGTCTGTCTGTGTCTGTCTGTCTGTGTGTGTGTGTGTGTGTGTGTGTGTGTGTGTGCCTGTGTGCGTGTGTGTGTTTCTGTGTGTGTGTGTGTGTGTGTGTCTGTCTGTCTGTGTCTGTCTGTCTGTGTGAGTAGTATAAAGGTGGCGGGTTCGCGCGTGCATGTGTGACGTCATCACACGCACGCGCAAACCCACCCTGTAATCTGGTCATATGAGCGTGCATGTAACGTCGCGGGTGCCCGTTGGTACTCGCGATCGCCATCTAGTGGCCGAATGTGGCATTGCATCTAATCGTTGCTGGTACTCGCGGGCGCCATCTAGTGGCCGAATATGGTAGTGCATCTAATCGTCGAAGTTGCGGCGCGCATACCGCGAACGTAATGGCGTCGCGGTCGAACGTCGTCACACCCGGGACGCCATCTAGTGGCGAATGTGGTATTGCATCTAATCGTTGCTGGTACTCGCGGGCGCCATCTAGTGTCCGAATATGGTAGTGCATCTAATCGTCGAAACTGCGCACGCATCTAGCGGATGTGATGATGTAGGTATAGCTGGCGTCATGGTTTATGTGGGGGTGAGGCATTATTTACATTTTGTAAAAAGGTGTTAAAACGTCTGATAGACCAATGGTTAGCTGTTAAGAAGGGTTTGCTATTGGTGGGTTGTAAAAACGCCCTACAGGGTGTGGTTTGTGGTGTTTAAAAACCCCTTGTTTCAAGGCTGACTGCTCACTTTTTATCCACCATTTTTAGCTGTTCTGGTAGCTAGCTTGTTTCCACGTTTTTTTCCGCAACAAAAGGCCAGCTGGAGTTTCACTTTTTAATTCTTCTAGGTGCAAGCAAAGAGGAATTGTTTTTCAGCCATGTCTTTCCACGCATTTGGACAACAATCTGGATCATCTTTTGTTGAAGAAGGTGAGACATCTAGAATAGGACCCACTACATTTGGTTTGAGCCTAGCCCGCCGAGAAGAGTTATGGGGAGGCGAAGAGCCTAATACTGGAACAACAGGCAGTTTGAGTCAGGCTCCCAGAAAGAAGCGATACCGTTCGGAGATCTTTCCTACAAGCATGACTGAGTCATGTACATCTGATCTGGAATATGTTGGTCAACGGATACAGTTATTCAATTCGCTACAATGCTGGATACGTGACATTAGCTGTTTACACTAGTGTTGCTGTGGAACTATCTAGCCAAGCCAAAACAGCCTGTACAATCTCTGTGAAAGACTGGGGCCTTTTTCGTGATGTCGTCTGTCCGGATCTTGACAATCCAGGCTTACCTGAGCTGGTGTATGTGTCTCAATGGGATAGTCGCAATGGCTCCAGTATCTATCGTGTGGAAGCAGACCGTTTCACTAGACCTACAGAGGATTTTATTTTCCTTAGCTTGTGCAGTGAAAGGGAGAAGTTAGTTGCTGCCCGTGGTCATGAAGAATGGAAGTTAAAACCGTATCCTGTATCTAACGATGAATACAACAAATGGTTTAAAAAATGTGTTCTTTATACAATGGTGTGACTGGGAGATTTTGAAGAAACAGTTTGATACCATCGACTATGTCATCAGAAGAGACAAAATAAGGAGTTCTTATGAGAACATAAGAAAAAGATTGATATTTGGGAACACTGACCAACAGTCTCTACCCCTGCCACGGAACCTCTATAGACCTAAAATCATCAGACACAAAGACTAGCAAAATGGTGGGTCTATTTTTAAGGTGCTAATTATTTGCCCAAAATAGTTAAAATGATTTTATTTTTTTTTTTTGCTACTGTGATTGTAATGTGTTGTTATTTTTTTCTTCCCAGAGGATCTGGGTGGTTTCATTCGACCCCCACAGGCACGCCTCCTAACACCCCTGGGCTATTTGCACCCCTAAAGGCATCCGGATCTCCTCAATCCCTTTCATCATCGTCATCATCGCCACCTCTATCGCCGGAACACTTCCTACCATCCCCACCTACACCTCCCCTGCCACCATCTCTATTGTTTGGGGCACTTCCCCCTCAGACATGTGCATATCAAACAAGCCCCTCAACATATGCTACATTACAACAGGGAGGTGTTGCTGATTGTTCGGACACAGAGGCGCCTGATCAGACGGATGGGGTGGTGTCATCTTTGTTTATAGATAGCGTTAAAACAGCGTCTCTACATCTTCTTAACATTGTTCTTTACAAGTATTTGGAAGAGCTTTGTTCGGGGCTGTCAGATCAATCATCCAAGCCAGAATCAGCATGCCTGTTTAGAGGGCTACCAGAACACTTCTACACTGTCCACTTTGAACCGCTTATGAAAAGACTCCTTACTGATAAATTCATTGGTGTAGTGCAACGTTTTCTGTCCTTGAAACATCTCACAGCTGATGAGGGTAGAATCAGGGGAGTATCCGAAACAGTTTTGTACGAGTTGAAAACGGCTGAAGATGTTACGACTAAAATCAGTGCTATGTATGACTCTATGATAGGGGCAGCGTTGTCAAAATAGCCGAAATTAGAGAGATTGGGGACTATTGGCGCGATTTATATGCAAGAAAAAAAACTAACAGTGTGAAAATATGGGGAATTGTTTGGGTGTAATGTATAACCATATCAGTGAGCGATATCACGTATCGCATTTATCTGGTATTTTAGATCATGCCATTGCTAATAATGTGAGCGGCGTTGAAAAATACCAATGTAAGAGTGCTGATGTAGATCATACAGTTGTGAGTAGGTTAGAAAAACTGATGGTGATTGTAAGAAGACAACATAATACCCCTCCTTGGGAGGATCTGCTGCAGATGTTATTATCAATGTTAATGACACGTGAGAGTATAGTGGAAACATTTTGTGGCGTCATAGCCAACATTACACGCAATTTTAAGATGCTGAAAGTTTATCACCTACTTACTATGTATACAATGCTTGTAGATACAGTGAGTTTGTATGTGCAAGAAAAACAGTATACTGATGTCTTGCAGGATTTGCAAAAACTGAATATATTCATAATCAGTAAAAGCGATGTATCCGTATTAGCCAATATGCTGTCTATGATAGAATGAGTTTCACTGTCTTCATAACTGTACTATGTATGGATGTGTGAGAGTGTTTTGTAAAAAATAAATAAATAAAAAGAATGACATAACTCTAATGGGTTCACTTGTGTTTTAAATGAATCATGGAGAAGGTTATGCACAAGATATACTATGATCCGTCCCACCCAGGAGGGTTGGGAGGAGTGCAGCGACTTCGTGATTCCGTCAAAAGAATGCACTGGCTTGTCTCCAACTATCCCCACGGTTAAAAAGTTTCTGCTGAGGCAGGATGCGTATACACTGCACTCCCCTGCATTGAAACACTTCCCAAGAAACAGAGTGATTGTTAATGGTATCGACAAGCAATTCCAAGCTGATTTGGTCGATATGTCTGAATATTCATCGGAAAACGATAATGTGCATTATTTATTGACATGTATTGATGTGTTTTCTAAATATGCCTGGGTAATATGTCTTAAAAACAAATCGGGTCCTATTGTGACAAGTGCCTTTAAGGAAATATTGGAACAAGGACGCATACCATAAAAAGCTCAAACAGATGCTGGAAAAGAATTTTATAATAAGGTTTTCAAAAATTGATGACACAGTATAAAATTCACCATTTTTCCACATCGAATGAAATAAAATCAAGTGTTGTTGAGCGTTTCAATAGGACTTTCAAAACCAGAATGTGGAGATATTTACGGCTGTTAACTCACGCCGTTATATTGAGGTAGTACAAGATATGGTTGCAGCTTACAACTCTGCATACCATAGGTCAATCAAAAAAATGGCTCCGTCCTCCGTATGTAAAGACAATGAAAACTGTCTTTAACACTCTGTACAAACTGAAACCACATGGAACAGTGCTGTTTAAATTTCAGATGGGGGACACCGTTAGGATATCAAAGCACAGAGGCATTTTTCGTAAAGGTTACCAACAGACCTTTACAGATGAGTTTTTTTACAATATCAAAATGTATAGGTAGAACTCCTCCTGTTTACATACTGAAAGACAATAGTGGGGAGCCGGTGACAGGTACCTTTTACGAAGCAGAGTTACAGGCTGTAATTGTAAGAAAAAACAAAGTGTTTAAAATTGAGAAAGTGCTGGCTCGAAAGAAAACAGGCCGTAAAAAGCTTGTACTTGTGAAATGGCTAGGATGGCCTGAGAAATTCAATTCATGGATCTCTGAAAAAGACATAGTTGATGCAAG
>NW_021166685.1:0-10000 GCF_004354835.1 Perca flavescens
AAAGTGTTGTGCTAATGCTGGTAACAGGCACATTGTATCTTTATAGTTGTAACCATATGATGTGACAGAGAGGTTAATATTTCACCAGGTCCGAGGGCCAGATGTGTTAAGTAGACCCCATAAAGTTCTCCATACTGTACTGTATGGATGGGAGCTACAGTACATGCTTTGAATTCATAAGATTTAACAATATAGTGTTAGGGACAGATCAGATGGCCAGAGACTGGAGACTTGACTTGGACTCGAGCTCAAAGACATGAGACTTGAATTGGACTTGCAAAAAATGACTTGTGAACATCTCTGCCTGGAGAAAGGTCTGGCTACAACACAGATGCATTCTGGGATAGGCGTTAAACACTCTCTGGGTTGGGGCGCCCCGATAGCTCGGTTGGTAGAGCGGGCGCCTATATGTAATGGTCTGCACCACGGCGCAGTGGGCCAGGGTTCGGCTCCGGCCTGCAGCCCCATGTCATTCCCCCCCTCTCTCCCCTTTCAGGTCTTCATCTGTCCTGTCAAACGGCCAAAAATATATTTTCTTTAAACCAATCACAATCATCGTGGGGTCATCTCAAAAACGTTGTAGCTATCTATGATTGTTAGATTGCTAATGTTAGCTCATGTTAGCTCAAAAAGCCGTTAGCATCTTGGAGGCTACTTGTCACAAAGTGGGCGACTCAAATCTGTTTGCAGTGACACTCCTCACACAATATTAAATTAATTTAACTGTTGACACAATACAGTAATGTGAGATATTTAAAGGCATACTAAGTAACTTTCCCTCTTGGGTCCCCCTACAGGTAGTCTCATGTAACTACAGCTCGCGTAGCGCGAAGTTACACATTATGCCTTTAAATTAGCTGATACAGACTTAGAAACAGGACACCTGAAGTTTCTCTGACTGCTTCCAGGAAGGAGAAGGAGAGGAAGAGCTCCCGGGAGACCAAGGAGACCAAAGAAACGGCAGAGGAGGAGAAGAAGAAGAAGAAGAAGAAGAAGGACGAGGAGGAGGAGGAGGAGGAGGAGGAAATGATGATGGGTTTAACCGGACGGACACCGTCAACGGGACGAGCCGACAGCTTCCGCCAGGCTTTCTGCAGGACTTCCTGGACAGGTAAACAGTTCCTCAGTCTCCTGGGCCCAGTGTAATCTGGGTCAAATTGATCTGGATTTGGAAATCCCATTTTTAACTGTCCAGGATCAGCTGATCCATGTTCTGCTGTCCAGGATCACCTGATCCATGTTTGGCTGATCCAGGATCACCTGATCCATGTTCTGCTGTCCAGGATCCCCTGATCCATGTTTACCTGTCCAGGATCACCTGATCCATCTTACTTTCATGCCAGTTGTGTAAAGGAACATTGGATTGGATCACTAGGATCCAAATACCAAATTTCCGGATGACCAAATCCTGTTGGCCAGAGCCTTAAATGGAGTCAGCAGTGTAGCCTACTGGCTCAGCTAAGAACAACAGGTAAACAACAACAGGTAAAGAAAAACAGGTAAACAACAGGTAAACAACAACAGGTAAAGAACAACAGGTAAAGAACAGGTAAACAACAACAGGTAAAGAACAACAGGTAAAGAACAGGTTAACAACAACACAGGTAAAGAACAACAGGTAAAGAACAGGTAAAGAACAACAGGTAAAGAACAACAGGTAAAGAACAGGTTAACAACAACAGGTAAAGAACAGGTAAAGAACAAGAGGTAAAGAACAAGAGGTAAAGAACTACAGGTAAAGACCAACAGGTAAAGAACAACAGGTAAAGAACAGGTAAACAACAACAGGTAAAGAAAAACAGGTAAAGAACAACAGGTAAAGTACAAGAGGTAAAGAACTACAGGTAAAGAACAACAGGAAAAGAACAACAGGTAAAGAACAACAGGTTAAGACCAAGAGGTAAAGACCAACAGGTAAAGAACTACAGGTAAAGAACAACAGGTAAAGACCAACAGGTAGAGACCAACAGGTAAAGAACTACAGGTAAAGAACAGGTAAATAACGGGTTATACCAACAGGTAAAGAACTACAGGTAAAGAACAGGTAAATAACAGGTCAGACCAACAGGTAAAGAACTACAGGTAAAGAACTACATGTAAAGAACTACAGGTAAAAAACAACAGGTAAAGAACTACAGGTAAAGAACATGTAAAGAACATGTAAAGAACTACAGATAAAGAACAACAGGCAAAGAACTACATGTAAAGAACTACAGGTAAAGAACAGGTAAAGAACTACAGGTAAAGACCAACAGGTAAAGACTTACAGGTAAAGAACAGGTAAAGAACAGGTTAACAACAACAGGTAAAGAACAACAGGTAAAGAACAGGTAAAGAACAAGAGGTAAAGAACAAGAGGTAAAGAACTACAGGTAAAGAACTACAGGTAAAGAACAACAGGTAAAGAACAACAGGTAAAGAACTACAGGTAAAGAACTACAGGTAAAGAACAACAGGTAAAGAACAACAGGTAAAGAACTACAGGTAAAGAACAACAGGTAAAGAACAATAGGTAAAGACCAACAGGTAAAGAACTACAGGTAAAGAACAGGTAAATAACAGGTTAAGACCAAGAGGTAAAGAACTACAGGTAAAGAACAGGTAAATAACAGGTAAAGAACAGGTAAAGAACTACATGTAAAGAACTACAGGTAAAAAACAACAGGTAAAGAACTACAGATAAAGAACAGGTGAATAACAGGTAAAGAACATGTAAAGAGCTACAGGTAAAGAACTACAGGTAAAGAAGAACAGGCAAAGAACTACAGGTAAAGAACTACAGGTAAATAACAGGTTAAGACCAACAGGTAAAGAACTACAGGTAAAGAACAGGTAAATAACAGGTCAGACCAACAGGTAAAGAACTACAGGTAAAGAACAGGTAAAGAACTACATGTAAAGAACTACAGGTAAAAAACAACAGGTAAAGAACTACAGGTAAAGAACATGTAAAGAACATGTAAAGAACTACAGATAAAGAACAACAGGCAAAGAACTACATGTAAATAACTACAGGTAAAGAACAGGTAAAGAACTACAGGTAAAGACCAACAGGTAAAGAACAACAGGTAAAGAACAGGTAAAGAACAAGAGGTAAAGAACAAGAGGTAAAGAACTACAGGTAAAGAACTACAGGTAAAGAACAACAGGTAAAGAACAACAGGTAAAGAACTACAGGTAAAGAACTACAGGTAAAGAACAACAGGTAAAGAACAACAGGTAAAGAACAACAGGTAAAGAACTACAGGTAAAGAACAATAGGTAAAGACCAACAGGTAAAGAACTACAGGTAAAGAACAGGTAAATAACAGGTTAAGACCAAGAGGTAAAGAACTACAGGTAAAAAACACGTAAATAACAGGTAAAGAACAGGTAAAGAACTACATGTAAAGAACTACAGGTAAAAAACAACAGGTAAAGAACTACAGATAAAGAACAGGTAAATAACAGGTAAAGAACATGTGAAGAGCTACAGGTAAAGAACTACAGGTAAAGAACAACAGGCAAAGAACTACAGGTAAAGAACTACAGGTAAAGAACAGGTAAAGAACTACAGGTAAAGACCAACAGGTAAAGACCCACAGGCAAAGAACTACAGGCAAAGAACTACAAGTAAAGAACTACAGGTAAAGAACAGGTAAAGAACTACAGGTAAAGACCAACAGGTAAAGACCTACAGGCAAAGAACTACAGGTAAAGAACTACAGGTAAAGAACAGGTAAAGAACAACAGGTAAAGAACTACAGGTAAAGACCAACAGGTAGGTAACTACAGGTAGACCACTAATAGCCATTGATTGTTTTAATTTTAAGAAACATTCATTACATTCCTGATTTAGGTATAATGTGTTCTGTTTGTTTACCATCTCTCATTAGATGGGACATGCTTCACATATCTATAAATGTATCATCAGTAAACATTGATTTTATGATCATTCACTTAAAAAAAATTATTATTATTTGGTTCGAAAAATCACAACTGAATCCTCCCTTCTGATTGGATCAAGATAATCCTGTTTTTTTTTGATCAAATAGATCCCAAACTGAGTTCAAAGGGCAGGTTTAATCCAGATCAATAGTAAGATCATAACAGTCCTCTGATTGGCTATAGTAACTCTCTCTCCAGGTATCTGTCCTCTGATTGGCTGTAGTAACTCTCTCTCTCTCCAGGTATCTCTCCTCTGATTGGCTGTTCTGTCCTCTGATTGGCTGTAGTAACTCTCTCTCTCTCCAGGTATCTGACCTCTGATTGGCTGTAGTAACTCTCTCTCTAGCTATCTGTCCTCTGATTGGCTGTATTAACTCTCTCTCTCCAGGTATCTGACCTCTGATTGGCTGTAGTAACTCTCTCTCTAGCTATCTGTCCTCTGATTGGCTGTATTAACTCTCTCTCTGCAGGTATCTGTCCTCTGATTGGCTGTATTAACTCTCTCTACAGGTATCTGTCCTCTGATTGGCTGTAGTAACTCTCTCTCTGCAGGTATCTGTCCTCTGATTGGCTGTATTAACTCTCTCTCTCTGCAGGTATCTGTCCTCTGATTGGCTGTATTAACTCTCTCTCCAGGTATCTGTCCACTGATTGGCTGTAGTAACTCTCTCTCCAGGTATCTGTCCTCTGATTGACTGTAGTAACTCTCTCTCTGCAGGTATCTGTCCTCTGATTGGCTGTATTAACTCTCTCTATCTAGCTATCTGTCCTCTGATTGGCTGTAGTAACTCTCTCTCTGCAGGTATCTGTCCTCTGATTGGCTGTATTAACTCTCTCTCTGCAGGTATCTGTCCTCTGATTGGCTGTATTAACTCTCTCTCTCTGCAGGTATCTGTCCTCTGATTGGCTGTATTAACTCTCACTGCAGGTATCTGTCCTCTGATTGTCTGTATTAACTCTCTCTCTTTGCAGGTATCTGTCCTCTGATTGGCTGTATTAACTCTCTCTCTTTGCAGGTATCTGTCCTCTGATTGGCTGTAGTAACTCTCTCTCTGCAGGTATCTGTCCTCTGATTGGCTGTATTAACTCTCTCTCTGCAGGTATCTGTCCTCTGATTGGCTGTATTAACTCTCTCTCTGCAGGTATCTGTCCTCTGATTGGCTGTATTAACTCTCTCTCTGCAGGTATCTGTCCTCTGATTGGCTGTATTAACTCTCTCTGCAGGTATCTGTCCTCTGATTGGCTGTAGTAACTCTCTCTCTGCAGGTATCTGTCCTCTGATTGGCTGTATTAACTCTCTCTCTGCAGGTATCTGTCCTCTGATTGGCTGAAGGTTTTCGGTCCTCTCATCATGGGCATCGGGATCTTCCTCTTCATCTGTGCGAACGCTGTCCTGCACGAGAGCCGAGACCAGAAGACGAAGGTGATCAACGTGAGGGACATCTACTCCACGGTCATCGACCTGCACGCCCTCCGAAAACCACCGCGTCGCCACGGCAACGCGCTCAACGGCAACACGCTCAACGGCAACACGCTCAACGGCATCATCAACTACGTCCAATCACAGAGCCTCGAGACCAAGAGCAGGAAGTACCCCGGCTCGCTGAGCCGGAGGGAGAGAGAAGAAGAAACAGAGGAAGGAAAGGAGGGAAGAGAGGGAGGAAGGGAGGGAGGAAGGGAGGGAGGAAGAGAGGGAGGAAGAGAGGGAGGAAGGGAGGGAGGAAGAGAGGGAGGAAGGGAGGGAAGAGAGGGAGGAAGAGAGGGAGGAAGGGAGGGAAGAGAGGGAGGAAGAGAGGGAGGAAGAGATGGAGGAAGAGAGGGAGGAAGGGAGGGAGGAAGAGAGGGAGGAAGGGAGGGAAGAGAGGGAGGAAGGGAGGGAGGAAGAGTGGGAGGAAGGGAGGGAGGAAGAGATGGAAGAGAGGGAGGAAGGGAGGGAGGAAGAGAGGGAGGAAGAGTGGGAGGAAGGGAGGGAGGAAGAGTGGGAGGAAGGGAGGGAGGAAGAGATGGAAGAGAGGGAGGAAGGGAGGGAGGAAGAGAGGGAGGAAGGGAGGGAGGAAGAGAGGGAAGAGAGGGAGGAAGAAATGGAAGAGAGGGAGGAAGGGAGGGAGGAAGGGAGGGAAGAGAGGGAGGAAGGGAGGGAGGAAGAGAGGGAAGAGAGGGAGGAAGAAATGGAAGAGAGGGAGGAAGGGAGGGAGGAAGAGAGGGAAGAGAGGGAGGAAGGGAGGGAGGAAGAGATGGAAGAGAGGGAGTGTTCAGTGTCTCTCTGTCCAGACCAGCTTCCTGCAGGGAGTTACTCCTCCTTTCCCCCCACCTGTCTCACTCCTCCCACCTGTCTCACCCCCACCTGTCTCTCTCTTCCTGTCTCACCCCCTCCCACCTGTCTCACCCCCACCTGTCTCTCTCTTCCCTGTCTCACCCCTCCCACCTGTCTCACCCCCACCTGTCTCTCTCTTCCCTGTCTCAACCCTCCCACCTGTCTCACCCCCACCTGTCTCTCTCTTCCCTGTCTCACCCCTCCCACCGGTCTCACCCCCACCTGTCTCTCTCCTCCCTGTCTCACCCCTCCCACCTGTCTCTCTCCTCCCTGTCTCACCCCTCCCATCTGTCTCACCCCTCCCACCTGTCTCTCTTCCCTGTCTCACCCCTCCCGCCTGTCTCACCCCCACCTGTCTCTCTCTTCCCTGTCTCACCCCTCCCACCTGTCTCTCTCCTCCCTGACTCACCCCTCCCACCTGTGTCACCCCTCCTACCTGTCTCTCTCCTCCCTGTCTCACCCCTCCCATCTGTCTCACCCCTCCAACCTGTCTCTCTCGTCCCTGTCTCACCTCCTGCCCCCCCCTCCCACCGGAGGCAGAGCCTGCCGGCGAGCAGCGCTGGTTACACGGAGAGGACGAATCGTTTGGGTCGACCGATGTGACATCACACAGGAAGTATTCCGACCAATCAGCGTGACTTCAGCGTGATGTCAGAGTGATGTCAGCGTGATGTCAGCGTGACTTCAGCGTGATGTCAGCATGATGTCAGAGAGGAACTGGTTCATGTCGCAGCAATAAGGAGTCTTCCAGATGAACAACTTTTCTTTTTTTTTTGTTTGGGGCATTTCAGCCTTTAATGGAAAGAACAGCTGAGATATGAAAGGAGAGAGAGCCTTCTGCGTGGAGGAATACACTTTTTAAATATATATATATATATATATATTTAGAGAAGTGTATTCTCTCTCTCTATATATATATATATATATATATATATATATATATATATATATTTAGAGAAGTGTATTCCTCTATATATATATATATATATATATTTATATATATATATATATATATATAAAATATACATATATATTTTAAAGAAGTGTATTCCTCAATATATATATATATATATATATATATATATATATATATATATATATATATATATATATATATATATATTTTTAGAGAAGTGTATTCCTCAATATATATATATATATATATATATATATATATATATATATATATATATTAGAGAAGTGTATTCCTCAATATATATATATATATATATATATATATATATATATATATTTTAGAGAAGTGTATTCCTCAATATATATGAATATATATATATATATATATATATTGAGGAATACACTTCTCTAAATATATATATATATATATATATATATATATATATATATATATATATTTAGAGAAGTGTATTCCTCAATATATATAAATATATATATATATATATATATATATATATATATATTTAAAGAAGTGTATTCCTCAATATATATATATATATATATATATATATATATATATATATATATATTTTAAAGAAGTGTATTCCTCAATATATATATATATATATATATATATATATATATATATATATATATATAATCTATGTGTGCGCCTGCTCTACCACCTGAGCTAAGTGGCCACCAGGTGAACAAGGTTAACGGAGCTTTCCCACCTGTACTAACTAACTCATTACAAAGACACCTGGAATGTCTCCGTACTCGTCATCATCAGCAGGTTTTCTGTAACCATGGGAACGCCTCGTATCCACAGAGACTACACTTAAAATCTGTCTTTACACAAAGAGCTTCAGACAACATTTGCACATTATTTCCTTCAGGCTACATCTACACTGCTGCGTTTATATATATCTTATATATCTCATGTCTTATATATATTATATATATCTATACGGTATATCTCATATATATATATATGTCTGTGTGTGTGTGTGTCTGTGTGTGAAAGGTCATGTGATCTGTGATGTCAGATTACTTCCTGTTCTGCTGATCCAGGATCACCTGATCCATGTTTACCTGTCCAGGATCACCTGATCCATCTTACTTTCATGCCAGTTGTTTAGAGGAACATTGGATTGGATCACTAGGATCCAAATACCAAATTTCAGGATGACCAAATCCTGTTGGCCAGAGCCTTAATGGAGCCAACAGTGTAGCCTACTGGCTCAGCTAAGAACTACAGGTAAAGAACTACAGGTAAAGAACTACAGGTAAAGAACTACAGCTAAAGAACTACAGCTAAAGAACTACAGCTAAAGAACTACAGCTAAAGAACTACAGGTAAAGAACTACAGCTAAAGAACTACAGGTAAAGAACTACAGCTAAAGAACTACAGGTAAAGAACTACAGCTAAAGAACTACAGCTAAAGAACTACAGCTAAAGAACTACAGCTAAAGAACTACAGCTAAAGAACTACAGCTAAAGAACTACAGGTAAAGAACTACAGGTAGGCCACTAACAGCCATTGGTTTTTTTAATTTTAAGAAACAAACATTTTACATTCCTTATTTAGTTATAATGTTAAATAACAAAACAAAAACATTATATATATATATATATATATATATATATATATATATATATATATATATATATATATATATTTTGATTTAAAAAACACTCCCTGATTTTATTTGGTTCAAAAATCCCAACTGAATCCTCCCTTCTGATTGGATCAGGATAATCCTGTTATTTTTGGATCAAAGGGCAGGTTTGATCCAGATCAAATGTAAGATCCCATAACATGGTCTGATCTTAGTTCAGAATCCTCTTTGGCTTTTGAAAAACCCGTTTCCAAGATTTGATCCAATCCGTGATCCGAAATCCCGCTGGATTACTTTTGAAAAACTAGGCCCTGGTGATTAAACATGTGATCTGTGATGTCAGACTACTTCCTGGAGATTAAACATGAGATCTGTGATGTCAGACTACTTCCTGGAGATTAAACATGAGATCTGTGATGTCAGACTACTTCCTGGAGATTAAACATGTGATCTGTAATGTCAGACTACTTCCTGGAGAATAAACATGTGATCTGTGATGTCAGACTACTTCCTGGAGATTAAACATGTGATCTGTCTCAAAATGCAGCAGCGTAGACGCAGCCTGACTTTCTTCTTCTTCTGCACCTTTAAAAGAGAAACTTTCATCAGCATGAAACTGTTCCAACTAAGCTTAGCTGTGACCCCGGGGGCTTGTTGTTGTTGTTGTTGTTGTTTTTGTTGTTGTTGTTGTGATGAACCATGTGACGCAACGTCTTCCAATGAAAACTGAATCTGGTTCAGCGTCCAATCAGCTGTTGTCTTTCCCTGAAGCGTTCCTCTCTGAAACATTTTCATTAATAAATCAAAATAAAGCACAATAAATTCAACTTTGTTGTCAAAGATAATAAAATGTCTCGTTATTCCCGGCAGGTTACCCTACTTACAAAGTAACCCACCAGACTCCATGTAAATAATCAGGACTTTTAGCTTGTATAGAGCCAGCATATCTCCACCAGACTCCATGTAAATAATCAGGACTTTTAGCGTGTATAGAGCCAGCATATCTCCACCAGACTCCATGTAAATAATCAGGACTTTTAGCGTGTATAGAGCCAGCATATCTCCACCAGACTCCATGTAAATAATCAGGACTTTTAGCGTGTATAGAGCCAGCATATCTCCACCAGACTCCATGTAAATAATCAGGACTTTTAGCGTGTATAGAGCCAGCATATCTCCACCAGACTCCATGTAAATAATCAGGACTTTTAGCGTGTATA
>NW_021166685.1:22500-27500 GCF_004354835.1 Perca flavescens
ACACCTGTAGGATATATTAAAGGCCCCATAGCATCAACACCTGTAGGATATATTAAAGGCCCCATAGCATCAACACCTGTAGGATATATTAAAGGCCCCATAGCATCAACACCTGTAGGATATATTAAAGGTCCCATAGCATCAACACCTGTAGGATATATTAAAGGTCCCATAGCATCAACACCTGTAGGATATATTAAAGGTCCCATAGCATCAACACCTGTAGGATATATTAAAGGCCCCATAGCATCAACACCTGTAGGATATATTAAAGGTCCCATAGCATCAACACCTGTAGGATATATTAAAGGCCCCATAGCATCAACACCTGTAGGATATATTAAAGGCCCCATAGCATCAACACCTGTAGGATATATTAAAGGTCCCATAGCATCAACACCTGTAGGATATATTAAAGACCCCATAGCATCAACACCTGTAGGATATATTAAAGGCCCCATAGCATCAACACCTGTAGGATATATTAAAGGTCCCATAGCGTCAACACCTGTAGGATATATTAAAGACCCCATAGCGTCAACACCTGTAGGATATATTAAAGGTCCCATAGCGTCAACACCTGTAGGATATATTAAAGGTCCCATAGCGTCAACACCTGTAGGATATATTAAAGACCCCATAGCATCAACACCTGTAGGATATATTAAAGGCCCCATAGCACCAACACCTGTAGGATATATTAAAGGTCCCATAGCACCAACACCTGTAGGATATATTAAAGACCCCATAGCATCAACACCTGTAGGATATATTAAAGGTCCCATAGCATCAACACCTGTAGGATATATTAAAGGCCCCATAGCATCAACACCTGTAGAATATATTAAAGGTCCCGTAGCATCAACACCTGTAGGATATATTACAGGTCCCATAGCGTCAACACCTGTAGGATATATTAAAGGTCCCATAGCATCAACACCTGTAGGATATATTAAAGACCCCATAGCATCAACACCTGTAGGATATATTAAAGACCCCATAGCATCAACACCTGTAGGATATATTAAAGGCCCCATAGCATCAACACCTGTAGGATATATTAAAGGCCCCATAGCATCAACACCTGTAGGATATATTAAAGGCCCCATAGCATCAACACCTGTAGAATATATTAAAGGTCCCATAGCGTCAACACCTGTAGGATATATTAAAGGTCCCATAGCATCAACACCTGTAGGATATATTAAAGGCCCCATAGCATCAACACCTGTAGGATATATTAAAGGTCCCATAGCGTCAACACCTGTAGGATATGTTAAAGGTCCCATAGCGTCAACACCTGTAGGATATATTAAAGGTCCCATAGCATCAACACCTGTAGGATAGGTTTTAACATTAATCTGAGTTCCCCCAGCCTTCCTATGTCCCCCCAGCCTCCAGCCTGCCTATAGCCCCCCAGCCTGCCTATGGCCCCCAGCCTCCAGCCTGCCTATAGCCCCCCATCCTGCCTATGGCCCCCCCTATCCTGCCTATGGCCCCCCTATCCTGCCTATGGCCCCCCCCAGCCTGCCTATAGCCCCCCCAGCTTGCCTATGCCCCCCTAGCCTGCCTATGCCCCCAGTGGCTAGAAATGGTGATAGGTGTAAACCGAGCCCTGGTTATCCTGCTCTGCCTTTGATAAAATGAAAACTCAGATGGACCAATCAGGAATCTTCTCCTTATGAGGTCATAAGGAGTAAGGTTACCTCCCCTTTCTCTGCTTTGCCCACCCAGAGAATTTGCCCTCTCCCCCATGAGAGAGAGACATCATGGCTTTCAAACGAGCAAAGTGGCAGTTGGTCAAGACCCCCCCTCCACCTTGCCCCCCCCATATCTCTCAGAAATGGTACATCCTAAGGAAAGCTGATTGTGGGACTGGCTCTAGTGTCTGTCTGTCTGACCTGTCTGTCTGACCTGTCTGTCTGTCTCTGCCCCCCCAGGTAACTGGGTGCTGGAGCGCTCCCTGGATGGTGTGACCTTTGACCCCTGGCAGTTCTACGCCATCAGCGGCTCTGAGTGCCTGTCTCACTACAACGTGACGCCGAGACTCGGCCCCCCCACCTACAAGAGAGACACAGAGGTCATCTGCACCTCCTACTACTCCAGACTCAACCCACTGGAGCAGGGAGAGGTGAGACAGGAGCCTGTCTGTCTGTCTGTCTGTCTCTCTAACCTGTCTGTTTCTTTAACCTGTCTGTCTGTCTCTCTAACCTGTCTGTCTGTAGGAGTAGTAGGAGGTCATCTGCACCTCCTACTACTCCAGACTCAACCCACTGGAGCAGGGAGAGGTGAGACAGGAGCCTGTCTGTCTGTCTCTCTAACCTGTCTGTTTCTTTAACCTGTCTGTCTGTTTCTCTAACCTGTCTGTCTGTCTGTAGGAGTAGTAGGAGGTCATCTGCACCTCCTACTACTCCAGACTCAACCCACTGGAGCAGGGAGAGGTGAGACAGGAGCCTGTCTGTCTGTCTGTCTGTCTCTATAACCTGTCTGTCTCTCTAACCTGTCTGTCTGTCTATCTAACCTGTCTGTCTGTAGGGGTAGTAAGAGGTCATCTGCACCTCCTACTACTCCAGACTCAACCCACTGGAGCAGGGAGAGGTGAGACAGGAGCCTGTCTGTCTCTCTGACCTGTCTGTCTGTCTCTCTAACCTGTCTGTCTGTCTCTCTGACCTGTCTGTCTCTCTGACCTGTCTGTCTCTCAGACCTGTCTGTCTGTCTGTCTGTAGGAGTAGTAGGAGGTCATCTGCACCTCCTACTACTCCAGACTCAACCCACTGGAGCAGGGAGAGATGAGACAGGAGCCTGTCTGTCTGTCTGTCTGTCTCTCAGACATGTCTGTCTGTCTCTCTAACCTGTCTGTCTGTCTGTCTGTCTGTCTGTAGGAGTAGTAGGAGGTCATCTGCACCTCCTACTACTCCAGACTCAACCCACTGGAGCAGGGGGAGGTGAGACAGGAGCCTGTCTGTCTCTCTAACCTGTCTGTCTGTCTCTCTAACCTGTCTGTCTCTCAGATCCACAACTCCCTGAGTACCTGTCTGTCTCTCTAACCTGTCTGTCTGTCTGTCTGTAGGAGTAGTAGGTCATCTGCACCTCCTACTACTCCAGACTCAACCCACTGGAGCAGGGGGAGGTGAGACAGGAGCCTGTCTGTCTCTCTAACCTGTCTGTCTGACTCTCTAACCTGTCTGTCTCTCTAACCTGTCTGTCTCTCAGATCCACAACTCCCTGAGTACCTGTCTGTCTCTCTAACCTGTCTGTCTCTCAGATCCACACGTCTCTGATTACCTATCTGTCTCTCTAACCAGTCTGTCTCTCAGATCCACACCTCCCTGAGTACCTGTCTGTCTCTCTAACCAGTCTGTCTCTCAGATCCACACCTCCCTGAGTACCTGTCTGTCTCTCTAACCTGTCTGTCTCTCAGATCCACAACTCCCTGAGTACCTGTCTGTCTCTCTAACCTGTCTGTCTCTCAGATCCACAACTCCCTGAGTACCTGTCTGTCTCTCTAACCTGTCTGTCTCTCAGATCCACACCTCCCTGAGTACCTGTCTGTCTCTCTAACCTGTCTGTCTCTCAGATCCACACCTCCCTGAGTACCTGTCTGTCTCTCTAACCTGTCTGTCTCTCAGATCCACACCTCCCTGATTACCTGTCTGTCTCTCTAACCTGTCTGTCTCTCAGATCCACACCTCCCTGAGTACCTGTCTGTCTCTCTAACCTGTCTGTCTCTCAGATCCACAACTCCCTGAGTACCTGTCTGTCTCTCTAACCTGTCTGTCTCTCACATCCACACCTCCTTGAGTACCTGTCTGTCTCTCTAACCTGTCTGTCTCTCAGATCCACACCTCCCTGATTAATGGCCGCCCCGGTGCTGATGATCTGACCAATGAGCTGCTGAACTTCACGTCAGCTCGTTACATCAGACTCCGGCTGCAGCGAATCAGAACGCTCAACGCTGACCTCATGACGCTGAGCACCCGGGACCCCCGAGAGATAGACCCCATCGTCACCAGGAGGGTGAGACAGGCTGGCACACAGACAGACAGGCTGACACACACACAGGCAGACACACAGACAGGCTGATAGACAGACAGACAGACAGGCTGACACATACACAGGCAGACAGACAGGCTGATAGACAGACAGGCTGACACACAGACAGGCTGATAGACAGACAGACAGGCTGACACACAGACAGGCTGATAGACAGACAGGCGGGCACACAGACACTTAGACAGGCGGGCACAAACAGACAGGCAGGCAGGCAGACAGACAGACAGGGGATCCATGTATTCAGACAGGTAAACATGAATGTTGTGAGAACAGAGAGAGTACCTGGCAGGTAATAACAACATCATTCATAAACACGTTGTAGTGAGACCGTGATGTGATCTTGTGATTTGTGATCTTGTGATCTTGTGATCTTGTGATCTTGTGATCTTGTGATTTGTGATCTTGTGATTTGTAATCTTGTGATCTTGTGATTTGTGATCTTGTGATCTTGTGATCTTGTGATCTTGTGATCTTGTGATCTTGTGATTTGTGATCTTGTGATTTGTAATCTTGTGATCTTGTGATTTGTGATCTTGTGATTTGTGATCTTGTGATTTGTGATCTTGTGATCTTGTGATTTGTGATCTTGTGATTTGTAATCTTGTGATCTTGTGATTTGTGATCTTGTGATCTTGTGATTTGTGATCTTGTGATCTTGTGATCTTGTGATCTTGTGATTTGTGATTTGTGATTTGTGATCTTGTGATTTGTAATCTTGTGATCTTGTGATCATATTTTCAGTACTATTACTCCATCAAAGACATCTCCGTGGGGGGCATGTGCATCTGTTATGGCCACGCCCAGAGCTGCCCGCTGGACCCCGTCACCAAGGTAACCACCTCACCTGCTCCCCTGGAGACAGGTGGGGGGGGGGCAGAAAACTGTAAACAGACTAGATGGCATTCATATTTATTTCATTGTTTTTTTGTGTGTGTGTGTGTGTGTCT
>NW_021166685.1:30000-32500 GCF_004354835.1 Perca flavescens
CTACTACAGGCCCTCAGAGTTACTACATATACTACTACATCTACTACAGGCCCTCAGAGGTACTGCATATACTACTACATCTACTACAGGCCCTCAGAGTTACTACATATAATACTACATGCCTACTGAGGTACTGCATATACTACTACAGGCCCTCAGAGGTACTGCATATACTACTACAGGCCTACTGAGGTACTAGTACTGCAGTGAGGGTTAATTCATCAGTTTATTATAACACTGACAATTATAACTAGAAAATGCATTTCCTGCAGAAAATGCGTGGGTATGCTGAATAGCTGAATTGCTAAAGCTAACTGGATGAATAGCTGAAATCTGTAAGAAGAGTAGTTGTGAGAATAGTTGAAAAAGTGGAAATCGGTTTAATAAGTATGAATTTCATTAAAAAGTTGAAGCTAAACTGAACTGTTGACTTTAAAAGTTGAATAATGACAAAAGATGTAGAACATTGTGAGGTCTGAGTATATGTTCTAACTGATAATGACTCACATATGCAGAAATATGAAACAAATTGTATGAAAAATCTTAAAGCCCAAATGCATTGCACCGCACTGCTGAAAAATCTGTAAAATTGTCAGAGATGGAAGCTAAACTGCATTATCTAAAGGAAGAGCTAAAATACATTGTAAGAAAAGCTGGAAGCTGAACTGTAATACTGTCAAAGATGAAAGTTGAAATGAATGAGAGTGTGATGACATCTCTTTGATCTGTTAACAATCGCAGCTGCTCTTAATATGTATATATAGCATATTATATATATATATATATATATATATATATATATATATATATATATATATATATATATATATATATATATATATATATATATCAACATATCACCTGTAGCTGCAGCTATTCAGAGACACAGAGCGAGCTCTCAAATAAAGGCTCAGACAGCCAAAACGATAACTGCCATCAGTCAAATGACGTCATCCTGAGCACCACAAGGCCTTTATGAACGTATCGGTATAACATTTATGTGAATAAACTTAACAATGTGGGCATATCCGCAATTTAAAAAAGTGGTTCGGGTTAGATGACTATGACATCATCCACTCTAGCCAGCGCAATACACACTCTGTTTAATCGATACAATTTTCTGAAACGGTCACTGAACTTAAACAGCTTTTTCACAAAAACTGTAAAATATATCAAACTGAAAAGTAATAGCCGGATAGCTGAATATTTTGTGAACATTATAAAGTTTGTTTGGCGTCTGTAGGTGAAAGTATGAAGGAGCTGAACATTTTGGGAGCGGAACAAGATTTTAAGGAGTTGAAGCCTGCTCTCATTGACTTCAATGTTAAAAAAAGTGTTAAAAGCTTAATATTTTAAAAAGTATAAATAGTAGAAAAAAAATTGAAGAAGTCCCATCATTAGCTGAAAGAGGTGAACATTTTAAAAGTTGAATGGTTTAAATAGCTGAAAGTATGCAGTTACGGAGAGCCAAAAAACGTACGGAATAATAAAAAAAGAACCGAATAACAATAGTTGGAATTCAGCATTCCAACTATTGTATATATACCTTAACTAATCTGTGTGTGTGTGTGTGTGTGTGTGTCTCTGTGTGTGTGTGTGTGTGTGTGTCTCTGTGTGTGTGTGTGTGTGTGTGTGTGTGTGTGTCTCTGTGTGTGTGTGTGTGTGTGTGTGTGTGTGTGTGTGTAGGTGTCTCCATACTCTGACTCTCCCTGTGTGGACTGTGATTGTGATCTGAGAGGATCTGAGTCTTCAGTCTGCAGCAGAGACGACACACAGCCAGGTTCATTATTCATAACTGTTAATTATTCATAACCGTTTGGATTATTTCCTCTGTTGAGTCAGATCTTGCAGCGATAAAGTCTAACTAACTGTCTGCCTGCCTGTCTGCCTGTCTCTCTGTCTGTCTGTTTCTCTGCCTGCCTGTCTCTCTGTCTGTCTGCCTGCCTGTCTGTCTCTCTAGGGGTGTCTGCAGGCCAGTGTGTGTGTAGAGAAGGCTTCTCAGGTCTGCGGTGTGAGCGCTGTGCGTTTGGCTACAGAGACTTCCCTCTGTGTTCCCGCTGTGAGTGCAGCCTGTCAGGCAGCATCAACACTGACCCCTGCAGCACCTGCACCTGCAAGGTAACACACACTGACATCACACTGGGACATCCCACTGGGACATCACACTGGGACATCACACTGCGACATCACACTGGGACATCACACTGGGACATCCCACTGGGACATCACACTGTGACATCACACTGGGACATCACACTGGGACATCCCACTGGGACATCCCACTGGGACATCACACTGGGACATCCCACTGGGACATCCCACTGGGACATCACACTGGGACATCACACTGGGACATCCCACTGGGACATCACACTGCGACATCACACTGGGACATCACACTGGGACATCCCACTGGGACATCACACTGCGACATCACACTGGGACATCCCACTGGGACATCCCACTGGGACATCACACTGGGACATCACACTGGGACATC
>NW_021166685.1:37500-42500 GCF_004354835.1 Perca flavescens
TTACATCTGGTAACATCTGATATCATCTGGTTACACCTGGTTATACCTGGTAACATCTGGTATCATCTGGTTACATCTGGTTATACCTGGTAACATCTGGTTACACCTGGTTATACCTGGTAACATCTGGTATCATCTGGTTACACCTGGTTACATTTGATATCTGATATTATCTGGTTATATCTGGTAACATCTGGTATCGTCTGGTTACATCTGATATCATCTGGTTACATCTGGTTACATCTGATATCTGGTTACATCTGATATCATCTGGTATCATCTGATATCATCTGGTTACATCTGATATCATCTGGTATCATCTGATATCATCTGGTTACATCTGGTTACATCTGGTTACGTCTGGTATCATCTGGTTACATCTGATATCATCTGGTTACATCTGGTTACATCTGGTATCATCTGGTTACATCTGGTATCATCTGGTATCATCTGATATCATCTGGTTACATCTGATATCATCTGGTTACATCTGATATCATCTGGTATCATCTGATATCATCTGGTTACATCTGATATCATCTGGTTACATCCTGTTACATCTGGTATCATCTGGTTACATCTGGTATCATCTGGTTACATCTGGTTACATCTGATATCATCTGGTTACATCTGGTTACATCTGGTTACATTTGATATCTGATATTATCTGGTTACATCTGGTTACATCTGGTTACATTTGATATCTGATATTATCTGGTTACATCTGATATCATCTGGTAACATCTGGTAACATCTGATATCATCTGGTAACATCTGGTAACATCTGATATCATCTGGTAACATCTGGTGTCTATCTGTCTGTCTCTCTCTAACCTGTCTGTCTGTCTCTCTCTAACCTGTCTGTCTGTCTGTCTCTCTCTAACCTGTCTGTCTGTCTCTCTCTAACCTGTCTGTCTGTCTGTTGTCTGTCTGTCTCTCTCTAACCTGTCTGTCTGTCTGTCTCTCTCTAACCTGTCTGTCTGCCTGACTGTCTGTGTCTCAGTCTCAGCTCCGTGTCTCTGGACGTTGCTGACTCTGCTGCAGTTTCTGGCGTCCCGGCGGTTGCCGTAGAGACGTGTGAGTGTCCGTGGGGTTACAGCGGCACTTCCTGTGAGGTCAGTTATTCACTTCCTGTCACAACTTCCTGCTTTCTCTGTTCGAACACGTGAAGCAAGGTGACTCATCATGTTGTTTGTGCCTTGTTGTTGTGTGTTATTGTGCCTTGTTGTTGTGTGTGTTGTTGTGCGTTGTTGTGTGTGTTGTTGTGCGTTGTTGCGCCTTGTTGTTGTGCGCTGTTGATGTGCGTTGTTGTGTGTTGTTTGTGTGTTGTGCGTTGTTGTGCGTTGTTGTTGTGTGTTGTTGTGCGTTGTTGTGTGTTGTGTGTTGTGTGTTGTTGTTGTGTGTTGTGTTGTTGTGGTGTGTTGTTGTTGTGTGTGTTGTTGTTGTGCGTTGTGTGTTGTGTTGTTGTTGTGTGTGTTGTTGTGTGTTGTTGTGTGTGTGTCTTGTTGTTGTTGTGTGTTGTTGTGTGTGTGTTGTTGTTGTGTGTGTGTTGGTGTGTGTTGTTGTGTGTTGTTGTGTGTTGTTGTTGTGTGTTGTTGTGTGTTGTTGTGTGTGTGTTGTTGTGTGTTGTTGTTGTGTGTTGTTGTTGTGTGTTGTTGTGTGTTGTTTGTTGTGTGTGTGTTGTTGTTTTTGTGTGTGTGTTGTTGTTGTGTGTTGTTGTGTGTGTGTTGTTGTTGTGTGTGTTGTGTGTGTTTGTTGTGTGTTGTTGTTGTGTGTTGTTGTGTGTTGTTGTGTGTTGTGTGTTGTTGTGTGTGTGTTGTTGTTGTGTGTTGTTGTGTGTTGTGTGTTGTGTGTGTGTTGTTGTTGTGTGTTGTTGTGTGTGTGTGTTGTTGTTGTGTGTTGTTGTGTGTGTGTGTTGTTGTGTGTTGTTGTTGTTGTGTGTGTTGTTGTGTGTGTGTTGTTGTTGTTGTAGGCGTGTCTCCCAGGGTTCTACCGGCTGGGGGGGGTCCTGTTTGGGGGGAACTGTCTCCAGTGTGAGTGTAACGACCACGCAGCCCAATGTGACGTCAACGGAGTCTGTCTGGTGAGTTTAACTAAACTATCTACCTGTGTGTGTGTGTGTGTGTGTGTGTGTGTGTGTGTGTGTGTGTGTGTGTGTGTGTGTGTGTGTGTGTGTGTGTGTGTGTGTGTGTGTGTGTGTGTGTGTGTGTGTGTGTGTGTCTCTGTGTGTTTGTGTGTCTCTGTGTGTGTGTAATCTGCCAGTGCAGTGCTAACATCCCACCCACACCACCCATCTTCAGTGTTGCAGATGAAAAACTGTCAGTTGTTCCATCATTCAAATACCTGATCATTATCTCTGAAGACAAGAGTACTGACTATGAGGTCCAGAACAGAATCAAACAAGCATCAGCTGCCTTTGGGAGACTCCGGCAGCAGGTTTTTCAGAACAAGAACCTTCATATCAATACAAAAATCTGTGTCTACCAAGCCGTCTGCATCCCCACCCTCCTCTACAGCTGTGAGTTACTGACAGCCTCCTCTACAGCTGTGAGTTACTGACAGCCTCCTCTACAGCTGTGGGTTACTGACAGCCTCCTCTGCAGCTGTGGGTTACTGACAGCCTCCTCTACAGCTGTGGGTTACTGACAGCCTCCTCTACAGCTGTGGGTTACTGACAGCCTCCTCTACAGCTGTGAGTTACTGACAGCGTCCTCTGCAGCTGTGGGTTACTGACAGCCTCCTCTACAGCTGTGGGTTACTGACAGCCTCCTCTGCAGCTGTGGGCTACTGACAGCCTCCTCTACAGCTGTGAGTTACTGACAGCCTCCTCTACAGCTGTGGGTTACTGACAGCCTCCTCTACAGCTGTGGGTTACTGACAGCCTCCTCTACAGCTGTGGGTTACTGACAGCCTCCTCTACAGCTGTGAGTTACTGACAGCCTCCTCTACAGCTGTGGGTTACTGACAGCCTCCTCTACAGCTGTGAGTTACTGACAGCCTCCTCTACAGCTGTGAGTTACTGACAGCCTCCTCTACAGCTGTGAGTTACTGACAGCCTCCTCTGCAGCTGTGGGTTACTGACAGCCTCCTCTACAGCTGTGGGTTACTGACAGCCTCCTCTACAGCTGTGAGGCCTGGGTTACTGACAGCCTCCTCTACAGCTGTGAGGCCTGGGTTACTGACAGCCTCCTCTACAGCTGTGGGTTACTGACAGCCTCCTCTACAGCTGTGGGTTACTGACAGCCTCCTCTACAGCTGTGAGTTACTGACAGCCTCCTCTACAGCTGTGAGTTACTGACAGCCTCCTCTACAGCTGTGGGTTACTGACCTCCTCCTCTACAGCTGTGGGTTACTGACAGCCTCCTCTACAGCTGTGAGTTACTGACAGCCTCCTCTACAGCTGTGAGTTACTGACAGCCTCCTCTACAGCTGTGGGTTACTGACAGCCTCCTCTACAGCTGTGAGTTACTGACAGCCTCCTCTACAGCTGTGGGTTACTGACAGCCTCCTCTACAGCTGTGAGTTACTGACAGCCTCCTCTACAGCTGTGGGTTACTGACAGCCTCCTCTACAGCTGTGGGTTACTGACAGCCTCCTCTACAGCTGTGAGTTACTGACAGCCTCCTCTACAGCTGTGAGTTACTGACAGCCTCCTCTACAGCTGTGAGTTACTGACAGCCTCCTCTACAGCTGTGAGTCCTGGGTTACTGACAGCCTCCTCTACAGCTGTGAGTTACTGACAGCCTCCTCTACAGCTGTGGGTTACTGACAGCCTCCTCTACAGCTGTGAGTTACTGACAGCCTCCTCTACAGCTGTGAGTTACTGACAGCCTCCTCTACAGCTGTGAGTTACTGACAGCCTCCTCTGCAGCTGTGAGTTACTGACAGCCTCCTCTACAGCTGTGAGTTACTGACAGCCTCCTCTACAGCTGTGGGCTACTGACAGCCTCCTCTACAGCTGTGAGTTACTGACAGCCTCCTCTACAGCTGTGGGTTACTGACAGCCTCCTCTACAGCTGTGAGTTACTGACAGCCTCCTCTACAGCTGTGAGTCCTGGGTTACTGACAGCCTCCTCTACAGCTGTGAGTTACTGACAGCCTCCTCTACAGCTGTGGGTTACTGACAGCCTCCTCTACAGCTGTGAGTTACTGACAGCCTCCTCTACAGCTGTGAGTTACTGACAGCCTCCTCTAAAGCTGTGAGTTACTGACAGCCTCCTCTGCAGCTGTGAGTTACTGACAGCCTCCTCTACAGCTGTGAGTTACTGACAGCCTCCTCTACAGCTGTGAGTTACTGACAGCCTCCTCTACAGCTGTGAGTTACTGACAGCCTCCTCTACAGCTGTGGGCTACTGACAGCCTCCTCTACAGCTGTGAGTTACTGACAGCCTCCTCTACAGCTGTGGGTTACTGACAGCCTCCTCTACAGCTGTGGGTTACTGACAGCCTCCTCTACAGCTGTGGGCTACTGACAGCCTCCTCTACAGCTGTGGGTTACTGACAGCCTCCTCTACAGCTGTGAGTTACTGACAGCCTCCTCTACAGCTGTGAGTTACTGACAGCCTCCTCTACAGCTGTGAGTTACTGACAGCCTCCTCTACAGCTGTGGGCTACTGACAGCCTCCTCTACAGCTGTGAGTTACTGACAGCCTCCTCTACAGCTGTGGGTTACTGACAGCCTCCTCTACAGCTGTGAGTTACTGACAGCCTCCTCTACAGCTGTGAGTTACTGACAGCCTCCTCTACAGCTGTGAGTTACTGACAGCCTCCTCTACAGCTGTGGGCTACTGACAGCCTCCTCTACAGCTGTGAGTTACTGACAGCCTCCTCTACAGCTGTGAGTTACTGACAGCCTCCTCTACAGCTGTGAGTTACTGACAGCCTCCTCTACAGCTGTGGGTTACTGACAGCCTCCTCTACAGCTGTGAGTTACTGACAGCCTCCTCTACAGCTGTGAGTTACTTACAGCCACCACATCAAGTCCCTGGAACCCTTCCACA
>NW_021166685.1:62500-65000 GCF_004354835.1 Perca flavescens
ACACACACACACACACACACACAGAGACACACACACACACACACACACACACACACACACACACACAGAGACACACACACACACACACACACACACACACACACACAGAGACACACACACACAGACACACGCACGTATTTACACGCACACACACTGAATACTAAAGTACAACATTGTTCTCTGAAATGTAGTAAAAGGGACATGAAAAGAAAAGACTCAAGTAAAGTACAAGTACCTCAACATTTGGACTGAAGTACAGTACTGTATAGGGCTCCCAACGATCACCCCCCCCACCCCACGATTAATATATTAGAGAACATACGATTATTTTGTTTTGTTTTCTGAATGAATGCCCCCCCGCCCCCGGGCCAGTCGTGGTCATATCATCCGCTGGAATTTAAACCTCAGCGAGTAAAGATGGCGGCAGCGTTTGGTGAGCAAAAAGGCAAAACCAACTCAGTTGTCTGGGAACAGCTAACGTTAGCTAACCCTGTGGTCCCTCTGCCTTTGCCCCCCGCTGTAGTACACTGTCTATAGACGTATTCCCCCGACACGCTGTATTCACTTACTGTTTAAACTGGTTCCAGCTTAGTGGGGGTGCATAGGCATACTGCTCAAAACAACATGAAAAACATAGTAATGTTCCCTCAGCATTTAGTTGTTAAACGGTATGTAAATGAGCAGGGTGTTAAATCAGCTGTTTCACCTAACGTTACTCTATGGTACCGTCTATGTGCTGGATTCTTCCCAAGGTTAGCTAGCAAATAAGCCCACTGACGGCGACATTATTGTTAATATTTTGGCCCAGTGTTTAGTAGTGGTCATAGTGAGTGAACATGTGATGTGACATTGTGTTAGGTGTGTGGAACTGTTCATTAGCTGTGTAACATTATGAACTGTTCATTAGCTGTGTAACGTTATGAACTGTTCATTAGCTGTGTAACGTTATGAACTGTTCATTAGCTGTGTAACGTTATGAACTGTTCATTAGCTGTGTAACGTTATGAACTGTTCATTAGCTGTGTAACGTTATGAACTGTTCATTAGCTGTGTAACGTTATGAACTGTTCATTAGCTGTGTAACGTTATGAACTGTTCATTAGCTGTGTAACGTTATGAACTGTTCATTAGCTGTGTAACGTTATGAACTGTTCATTAGCTGTGTAACGTTATGAACTGTTCATTAGCTGTGTAACGTTATGAACTGTTCATTAGCTGTGTAACGTTATGAACTGTTCATTAGCTGTGTAACGTTATGAACTGTTCATTAGCTGTGTAACGTTATGAACTGTTCATTAGCTGTGTAACGTTATGAACTGTTCATTAGCTGTGTAACGTTATGTGTGATATGTGTAACAGTAGTAAAACAGATGTTATTCTGATCCAAAGACTCTTTCTGTGAGATAAAGGACACTAACAGATGAGACCCTGGACTCTATCCATTATATCCAAATGTTAATGAGGAATCAGGTTAAATAATCGTGATTATTATTTTTTAGTACTGGAGTAAATGTACTATTTACATTACACCACTGACAGCTGTGATGTCATTTCCTGTCTGTGTTCTGAAGGATCTCTAACATCACCATGGAGACAGCAGTGGAGGCGGGGCTAGATGAGGAAGGAGGCGTGGCCAGACTGATTGAGTCCTGCATCTGTCCACCGGGATACACGGGACTGTCCTGTCAGGTACAAACTACCTTCATACTATCAGATACAAACTACCTTCATACTATCAGATACAAACTACCTTCATACTATCAGATACAAACTACCTTCATACTATCAGATACAAACTACCTTCATACTATCAGATACAAACTACCTTCATACTATCAGATACAAACTACCTTCATACTATCAGATACAGACTACCTTCATACTATCAGATACAAACTACCTTCATACTATCGGATACAGACTACCTTCATACTATCAGATACAGACTACCTATCAGATACAGACTACCTTCATACTATCAGATACAAACTACCTTCATACTATCAGATACAGACTACCTTCATACTATCAGATACAGACTACCTTCATACTATCAGATACAAACTACCTTTATACTATCAGATACAAACTACCTTCATACTATCAGATACAAACTACCTTCATACTATCAGATACAAACTACCTTCATACTATCAGATACAGACTACCTTCATACTATCAGATACAAACTACCTTCATACTATCGGATACAAACTACCTTCATACTATCAGATACAGACTACCTATCAGATACAGACTACCTTCATACTATCAGATACAAACTACCTTCATACTATCAGATACAGACTACCTTCATACTATCAGATACAGACTACCTTCATACTATCAGATACAAACTACCTTTATACTATCAGATACAAACTACCTTCATACTATCAGATACAAACTACCTTCATACTATCAGATACAGACTACCTTCATACTATCAGATACAGACTACCTTCATACTATCAGATACAAACTACCTTCATACTATCAG
>NW_021166685.1:70000-75000 GCF_004354835.1 Perca flavescens
AGGTAAACAGTTAAACAGGTAACATAACCCAGGTAACCATAACCCAGGTAAACATTTAAACAGGTACCCATAACCCAGGTAACCATAACACAGGTAACCAGGTAAACAGGTAACCATAACCCAGGTAAACAGTTAAACAGGTTACCATAACCCAGGTAACGAGGTAAACAGTTAAACAGGTAACCATAACCCAGGTAAACAGTTAAACAGGTAACCATAACCCAGGTAACCATAACCCAGGTAAACAGTTAAACAGGTAACCATAACCCAGGTAACCATAACCCAGGTAAACAGTTAAACAGGTTAACATAATCCAGGTAACAAGGTAAACAGTTAAACAGGTAACCCTAACCCAGGTAACCATAACCCAGGTAAACGGTTAAACAGGTAACCATAACCCAGCTAACAAGGTAAACAGTTAAACAGTTAAACAGGTAACCAGTTAAACAGGTAACCATAACCCAGGTAAACAGTTAAACAGGTAACCATAACCCAGGTAACAAGGTAAACTGTTAAACAGGTAACCAGGTAAACAGTTAAACAGTTAACCCTAACCCAGGTAACCAGGTAACCAGGTAACAAGGTAAACAGTTAAACAGGTAACCATAACCCAGGTAACCATAACCCAGGTAAACATTTAAACAGGTACCCATAACTCAGGTAACCATAACACAGGTAACCAGGTAAACAGGTAACCAGGTAAACATAACCCAGGTAACTAGGTAAACAGGTAACCATAACCCAGGTAACAAGGTAAACAGGTAACATAACCCAGGTAACCATAACCCAGGTAAACATTTAAACAGGTACCCATAACCCAGGTAACCATAACACAGGTAACCAGGTAAACAGGTAACCAGGTAAACATAACCCAGGTAACTAGGTAACCAGGCTGTAGTTAGCTGGTGAGGTCAGTTAGCTGTACATCTGTTAGATCAGCTGACCCTGAGCCCAGGGCCTCTAAGAGCCAGACCCTCTCTGTGGTGTATTGTCAGACTGGTCTCCGCGGTGTTTGAGCCAGCTAGCCGTGGTCACCGGCACCAAAAGCTAACGTTAATGCCCAGCAAATTGGATGGTGAAGACAAGTCCCGCCCTGCTCTGCCTCTGATTGGCCAACCCTGGTACTCTTACCCTAACCGATCTCACTCCTAATGCCTAAACCCAACCAATCAAACCAACAAAGCCAACAAGTAGGCGGGACCAGATATTTATCAGCGCTGTAGCTGAGTCTGCATGTTAGCGCTGTAGCTGAGTCTTCATGTTAGCGCTGTAGCTGAGTCTTCATGTTAGCGCTGTAGCTGAGTCTGCATGTTAGCGCTGTAGCTGAGTCTGTATGTTAGCGCTGTAGCTGAGTCTGCATGTTAGCGCTGTAGCTGAGTCTGCATGTTAGCGCTGTAGCTGAGTCTGCATGTTAGCGCTGTAGCTGAGTCTGCATGTTAGCGCTGTAGCTGAGTCTTCATGTTAGCGCTGTAGCTGAGTCTTCATGTTAGCGCGCTGTAGCTGAGTCTTCATGTTAGCGCTGTAGCTGAGTCTGCATGTTAGCGCTGTAGCTGAGTCTGCATGTTAGCGCTGTAGCTGAGTCTTCATGTTAGCGCTGTAGCTGAGTCTTCATGTTAGCGCTGTAGCTGAGTCTGCATGTTAGCGCTGTAGCTGAGTCTGTATGTTAGCGCTGTAGCTGAGTCTGCATGTTAGCGCTGTAGCTGAGTCTTCATGTTAGCGCTGTAGCTGAGTCTGCATGTTAGCGCTGTAGCTTAAATTGGATGGTGAAGACAAGTCCCGCCCTGCTCTGCCTCTGATTGGCCAACCCTGGTACTCTTACCCTAACCGATCTCACTCCTAATGCCTAAACCCAACCAATCAAACCAACAAAGCCAACAAGTAGGCGGGACCAGATATTGATCAGCGCTGTAGCTGAGTCTGCATGTTAGCGCTGTAGCTGAGTCTTCATGTTAGCGCTGTAGCTGAGTCTTCATGTTAGCGCTGTAGCTGAGTCTGCATGTTAGCGCTGTAGCTGAGTCTGCATGTTAGCGCTGTAGCTGAGTCTGCATGTTAGCGCTGTAGCTGAGTCTGCATGTTAGCGCTGTAGCTGAGTCTGCATGTTAGCGCTGTAGCTGAGTCTGCATGTTAGCGCTGTAGCTGAGTCTGCATGTTAGCGCTGTAGCTGAGTCTGCATGTTAGCGCTGTAGCTGAGACTGCATGTTAGCGCTGTAGCTGAGTCTTCATGTTAGCGCTGTAGCTGAGTCTTCATGTTAGCGCTGTAGCTGAGTCTTCATGTTAGCGCTGTAGCTGAGTCTTCATGTTAGCGCTGTAGCTGAGTCTGTATGTTAGCGCTGTAGCTGAGTCTGCATGTTAGCGCTGTAGCTGAGTCTGCATGTTAGCGCTGTAGCTGAGTCTGCATGTTAGCGCTGTAGCTGAGTCTGCATGTTAGCGCTGTAGCTGAGTCTGCATGTTAGCGCTGTAGCTGAGTCTGCATGTTAACGCTGTAGCTGAGTCTGTATGTTAGCTCTGTAGCTGATTCTGCATGTTAGCGCTGTAGCTGAGTCTGCATGTTAGCGCTGTAGCTGAGTCTGCATGTTAGCGCTGTAGCTGAGTCTGCATGTTAGCGCTGTAGCTGAGTCTTCATGTTAGCGCTGTAGCTGAGTCTTCATGTTAGCGCTGTAGCTGAGTCTTAATGTTAGCGCTGTAGCTGAGTCTTCATGTTAGCGCTGTAGCTGAGTCTTCATGTTAGCGCTGTAGCTGAGTCTGCATGTTAGCGCTGTAGCTGAGTCTGCATGTTAACGCTGTAGCTGAGTCTGTATGTTAGCTCTGTAGCTGAGTCTGTATGTTAGCGCTGTAGCTGAGTCTGCATGTTAGCGCTGTAGCTGAGTCTGCATGTTAGCGCTGTAGCTGAGTCTGCATGTTAGCGCTGTAGCTGAGTCTGTATGTTAGCGCTGTAGCTGAGTCTGTATGTTAGCTCTGTAGCTGATTCTGCAGAGAGCAGAGCAGCTACTGAGCTAACAGCAAATAGCTGCCATTAGCTACAAGTCCAAAGTTCAATAAATCACCTCGGTGCTGCCATCGAACTGGTCCAAATGGTTCCACTTTACTAAAGGTCAATAAAAAATATTCATGACAGCTGTATACTTCCTTTCCTTTTTTATTTCATCTCTCTTATTTTTAATAATGCTAATCTGTATTTTTATTTTTAACCAACAGCCCGACTAGGGACCAGTGTCGTGAATTAGCTTCGGCTAAAAACACTGTTCTACATCAGATGTTTAAGCTTATCTATGGTTTTTGTGTCGGTCCCTACCTAAATAAACTAAATAAACTTTAATAAATAATAAATCTTTAGTTGTTTCTGATCATGTTTGCTGCTGTCGTTGTTTCAGGCGGCGTTCCCAGAGAACGGCTCGGTGGCTCTGCGTCTGTCCGGAGTGGAGGATGAACTCAGTCATGTGACCTCTGACCTCAGCGCTCTGGCACAGCAGGTACCCATAATCCCCTCTGTTCATCTCCCTGTAAACACGTTACAAACATAGCACACATTTACCCACAATCCCCTCTGTTCATCTCCCTGTAAACACGTTACAAACATAGCACACATTTACCCACAATCCCCTCTGTTCATCTCCCTGTAAACACATTACAAACATAGAACACATTTACCCACAATCCCTCTGTTCATCTCCCTGTAAACACGTTACAAACATAGCACACATTTACCCACAATCCCCTCTGTTCATCTCCCTGTAAACACATTACAAACATAGAACACATTTACCCACAATCCCCTCTGTTCATCTCCCTGTAAACACGTTACAAACATAGCACACATTTACCCACAATCCCCTCTGTTCATCTCCCTGTAAACACATTACAAACATAGAACACATTTACCCACAATCCCCTCTGTTCATCTCCCTGTAAACATGTTACAAACATAGAACACATTTACCCACAATCCTCTCTGTTCATCTCCCTGTAAACATGTTACAAACATAGAACACATTTACCCACAATACCCTCTGTTCATCTCCCTGTAAACATGTTACAAACATAGAACACATTTACCCACAATCCCCTCTGTTCATCTCCCTGTAAACATGTTACAAACATAGAACACATTTACCCACAATCCTCTCTGTTCATCTCCCTGTAAACATGTTACAAACATAGAACACATTTACCCACAATCCTCTCTGTTCATCTCCTGTAAACATGTTACAAACATAGAACACATTTACCCACAATCCTCTCTGTTCATCTCCCTGTAAACATGTTACAAACATAGAACACATTTACCCACAATCCTCTCTGTTCATCTCCCTGTAAACATGTTACAAACATAGAACACATTTACCCACAATCCCTCTGTTCATCTCCTGTAAACATGTTACAAACATAGAACACATTTACCCACAATCCCCTCTGTTCATCTCCCTGTAAACATGTTACAAACATAGAACACATTTACCCACAATCCCCTCTGTTCATCTCCCTGTAAACATGTTACAAACATAGAACACATTTACCCACAATCCTCTCTGTTCATCTCCCTGTAAACATGTTACAAACATAGAACACATTTACCCACAATCCCCTCTGTTCATTGGTATCATCTGTAAACAGAGTGAATGTTTCCTGCCACAGCTTTGTGTTTGAACTGCAAAGGATTGTGGGTGTTGTCTGAAGAAATGTTTGTCCTGTGTCCTGATTGGCCAGGTCTCCCGTCTGTCTAACGACCTGGAGAAAGTGGGCGTGTCCACCAACCAGAGCCTTTCCCAGGGTGCATTGCTGCTGGAAGGAATCAGCAGCCTTCAGGAAATCATCCAGAGTAAACACGCATTCAGATATAAAACGTTTCAGACTTGTAGGCCGACTCATTAATTAACATGAATAAAACTCTGTGTTCTGATTGGTGCAGAGCTTCAGAGGGAGGCGGGGCTTCTGAACAAGAGCGCCGTGGAGCAGCTGGATTCAGCCAATCAGAAGGCTCTGCTGGAGGAGGTGACCGCCAT